>NC_077234.1:231562912-231862912 GCF_027887165.1 Monodelphis domestica | reverse complement strand
CAAATAACAAACTTTTAAAAATAATGCTATTTGTTATTCATGTATATTTTGTTATGATAGATGATCAGAGGGGAAATATGATTTACTATTTATGATGTTATATTGTTTTTGAGACTTGTCCAACTCTTTGCACCCCTGTTTGGAGTTTTCTTAGCAAAGATGCCATAGTGACTTGCCATTTCCTTCTCTAGCTCATTTTATAGATGAAGAAACTGAGGCAAAAAGGGTAAAGTGACTTTCCCAGAGCCACACAGCTAATAATTATCTGAGGACAGATTTGATTTCAGAAAGTTGAGTCACTCTCGACCCAGGACTTTATCCACTGTGCTATTTAGCTGACCTATTCAATATTGCCAAACTCCATTAATGACTGCTCTAGATGTTATTTTTGAAGATTAGATATAGTTTTAAAAATGTTTGTTATGCTTTATTATTAGCATCAATTACTACATATCATATACAGTAATATTTCATATTATATAGTTATATTAATAATATTATAAATTTAAATGTGGCAAGATAGTATCATAGGTAATATTTCATTGTCTTATTGGCACATGTATTTTATATATTTTCACTCAATATATATTTATGAGGAAAAACAGAGCTCAAATGAAAGGTTTTCTAATGGAGCCCTACAAAGAAATTAATTGTCCTACTGGAATTATTCAGTGTTATTCATTTGCTGAGATATGGGCAACTTACTCTCATGGGAATTGACTTCCACAATCAACATCTCCTATTTAAAGAAAACTGTTTTTTGAAACATCCATATCATTTTCATAGAGTGATTACCTGATCTGATATGAACAAAAAGCTTTATTTTCTTACTCAATTTACTTTTAGTATAGGTGGTTACTACATATTCTGGTAGTTTGTAAACATTGCGACAAATGAAGATAAATAAATCACTTTGCAGAAATAGGTCTAATAAACAAGGATTTTGGTAAGAAACAAACCTACGTGCTTTAAAGGGCTCCCCTTATAGCAACTATAGTTAATAAAATAATTTGTAATGGAGAATACAAGAGAATTAAGCCTAAACATGTTTAATTATAAGACATTCTTCAAATGAAAGGTTACGGAATTATTCCAAAGTAAATAAATACACTTGAAAATGGAGGGGCTCAAAGTATAATTTGCAATAATTATAAAACATTTGAATATTTACTCTAATAGGATTAATCATTTAAGCAATTTTCGCATTCATGAACAAGTGACTTTGCATGTTCAAATATAAAAGAATTGTTTTTCATGTCCATTTGATATAATTATGATGAAGACAAATAAGTCAAAGAAAGAGTGTGCTGCTCTAAAGATGTAAAATAAACCTGAGCATTTTAAAACTTCTAAGAAGCCAGCGTGGAAAAGAAACCCCACAAGATTTATTAAATATAAACTGCTCATTTCAATTTCAGCTAAAATTGTAAGGTGAAGATTTCATTTCCACAATTAGATTGACACTAGTTTAAATATAATCCAATGAACTTGGAAATGGCTTCTACGGGATTTGAAATTTTAAAGGCTCCACCAGCATCCACACAATTGTTGCATCTAGGTCATTTTTTACTAGTAGAAAGAAAAAGCATATCAAACAAAAATCTATTTTAAGAAGTGAAATGAAAAATCCATAAAGAATAAGTGTTGTTAGCATGTCCAAAGCTAGCATACACATAAAAACTTGCATAAATAGACATTCAAAGAAAAGATAGAAAGACCAAAGTGAGGTGACATTTAAAGTTGATTATTTCACCTTTATGAATATAACTACTGTATTACAGTTTAACGGTATGGCAAATAGAAATGGTTAGCTTCTGGTGAAACTTTAAAAACTTGATATCCAGAATACAGCGTGACCTTCTCAGCTAGATCCATGTTCAATCAAAAGAAACCAGCCTAACAATTCATCAAAGAAAAAGTAAATGAATGAAGAAGAAAACATTTCTAACATTATTACATGCAGCTTTAAAGATAATCCATTTCACTTTGGAAATTGTACATTTTCAGTAATCTAAAGCTGTTCTATATCATGAAATCCTATATTTTAGTGGCAATATTTTTTGGTGGATACTGAAATGACTACAGATCCTGGAGCACCACAATTTATGAAGAATTTAAATTGTAGGTGACCTGAGGGCACTGAAAAGATTTTGGGTATGTGTAGTCTATAGCTTAAAACCAGAGTGAAACCATATCAAATACTTTATTTTTAGTAAAGTTTGTTAAGAAATGCTATTTTCATCTAAAATGTATTCCAAAATCCTTGGAGAAAACCATTAGAAATATGGGTGATAGGTAAAAAATGAAAGGGCTTTGCTTAGAGAAATGAATTGAGGGTCATAATCAACCTATTAACAAAAAATTCACATAATTCTTCTGCCTTAAACCCTCTTCTCCTTCTATGCTACTTAATTTGGTGATCTCATTGGATTCCAGGCATTTAATTACCCTCTCTATAATAATAAGTCAAATTTACCTATTCTGCCTCAATTTCTCTCCAGACTTCTATCTGCTTTTCAGACAATCCAAACTCGATATCCCCTAGACATCTTAAATGCAATATATAAAACTCATTTTCTTTCCCCCTAACCCCTTTACCTCCCCACTTTCCCTATTATTGAACAGAGTAATATTATCAGTCCCTCAGGCTCATTCCTCATTATCCCTCATCCTGTCTCCTCCCCATGTCATTTCCAAGCTGTTGCCAAGGTCTGATTTCACCTGCAATGTCCCCTCTACTTTGAATACAGACCTCCTTGGTTTCTAAATTCCAACTAAAATCCCATCTTCTACAAGAATCTCTAGCCCTGACCCCTTTTAATTCCAGTGCTTTCATTCTTTCCTATTTATCATGTCTATAGCTTGCTTTTTATATATTTGTTAGAATGTTGTGCCCATCAGATTGTAAATTCCTTGAGGAAGAGGACTATCTTTTTCCTCTTTTTGTATCCTCATTGATTAGCACAATGTTTGGGATTTGATAAGCACTTAATAAATGTTCATTGAATGTTTGGTGTTTTGCTTATATTATTGCTCAGCCCATCCTGGAAGTTGTTGACTTTTTGGCCACTCTAAAGGCACTCTCCTCCTTGAACTGTCATTTTTCTCATGAAATAAATAGTGCATGACATGCTCTTTTCCATTGAGAAAGGATAGTTATCTTACCAAAGGAAGGCCTTAGGTGCCATTGTTTAATTTAATTCCATTCAATAAACATTTATTAAGTGTCTAATATGCTGCAGGCACTGTGCTATGTGTGTTTATTCCAATAATTCAGGGATTGGCCTTTTTTTTAAAGAGTAAAATAGAAATTTATTAATCTAGGAGGCCAAGGTAGAGCGCAAAATCTCAAAGCAGAAACTGAGATTCAGTTTTCATGAAATTAACTAGTCCTTGATATTGAAATCAATTAAAGGGAAGGAGAGATGATACTGTAAATCCGAAATTTTTATGATGATAGCTCATATTATAATGTTTTAGAGTTTGCAAAGTATTTCCCTCAAAATAACAGAAATAGATGGAAGATAAGGAAACTAAGGCTTCCAGAAGTAAAATAAATTGCTTAGTCACACAATTAGTAAGTGACAGAAGAAACTCAGATCTTCTGACTTTAAGTCTGAAGCATTTCCCATGACACCATGCTGTCTTTCAATCACCAAGGATAAATATAAATTTGAAGATAATTATTTTATTCTTCTCAGGTCAACTTTATAGCTAGCATTGATGGAAAGCAATCATAAAAAAAATCCCAGGCTCTCTTGGGAAGTGATGACTAAGGAAATAAAAAGTTCTAACATTTGCTAGTTCACCCATGGCCAGGACCTTTCCAATATCATCTATGTATTGAGTTAAATTCTTCTCTCTAAATAATTAAAAAAAAAACCACCTCCCTACCCACTTCACTCTTACTTAGTATTTGTCTCTAAGAAACATTTCTAAATTGGCTCTTAGGGATACTTGCATAGTATGATGCTTTATTAACTATTACTCTTTATTAACTAGTTAACTGACCGCTTCATTTCCTTAAATAGGGAAAAAATAATAACTAGCTATCTTGTTAGCCTCAGACTAATTTATTTTATGTCTAAGCCAAAGTTTAAACATCATTTTCTTGGACAATACCTTACTTGTCCTTATAAGGGCAAAGCAACCATTGTTCAAGCACTATGGATAATGTATTTCCTTAAAAAATTTAAAAGAGTGATTTCATTATGGAATACAAATATGCTGTAAATCATTAAAAAATAAAGAAACAACCTCCTTTATTTTTTCTTCATGCATTTTTCTTTCATAAATGAAGAACTATTCAGACCCAATTTGAAGAAAGAAAAATATTACTGTGAATTTACCAGCTTTATAAGCCTTAAAATAATCATGGAGCTGTATGATAAAGACTTCATGAGGAAGATTCATTGTAACTTTTAAAATGATGAAAGTGAATTTTTTAAAAATAAATAGAAGAAGTGGTAGAGTAGGAATGAATTAGACAGGATACTGCCATATATGGTGCAATTCTTTTTTCTCGAAGTCCCTTCTCATCCTTAAATAGCATGGACTTTTTCACAGTTACAACCACTACCTGCAAATAATTCAACAATATTCAGAAGTTCAGGTAAATGCTTTCCATGGGACCTACTTCTTTAGTATGGAATCTCATTATGAAGAGTAATGTTGCACTAGCTTCTCTGCAGATTCTTGCCTAGTTGGGCTATTTCAGAATAACAGAATAATCTCAGAGTCCATGTGGCCCAAGACACCCGAACAGTTACATCTTACCTCTGTAACATCTCCAAAAGTGATCATTCAGTCTTTGAGAACCTCGATAATGGAAAGTTCAGTACGGTTTCTTTAACTCAGCCCAGGTAACCTTTCAATAGATGTAATTATTAGAAAGTTTCCTTCCCCCAACCCTACTCCTCATCCCAATGTAGTTTCAAAATTTACTTCTTATTTCAATATGCCTAATTGTTAGAGAGCTTTTCTCCTACACAGTAAAAATATCCCTCTAGTTTCAATAGATCTAATTGTTAGGAAACTGTTTTCCATATATAGAATCAAATTATGCGTCTATAATTTCTACCTTACCTTATTTGGCTTTCAATGAGTGAGCAAAACAAGTCAGATTCCTTCAAAATGAAAAACTTTCAAATACTGATAGGCAATTATTAAGTGTAGTAAACACTAAGTCCCTGTCCTGAACTTTCTTATTTTTCCTCTTTTTTAATGTCACCTTCAGTGATCTTATCATCTCTCAAAGATTCAATAATCATATTTAATAAGATGACTGGATCCTTGCAAGTATGAGTACTCTTTCCCTTTTGAAACTATTACTTTCCTAATACTTAGCATTTATTTATTGTTCTAAATGTGGTATTCCTTTTTTTTTTTAAACCCTTACCTTCTGTCTTGGAGTCAATACTGTGTATTGGCTCCAAGGAAGAAGAGTGGTAAGGGCTAGGCAATGGGGGTCAAGTGACTTGTCCAGGGTCACACAGCTAGGAAGTGTCTGAGGCCAGATTTGAACCCAGGACCTCCCATCTCTAGGCCTGGCTCTCAATCCACTGAGCTACCCAACTGCCCCCGATATTCCTTTAAAAAAAAAAAAACCTTTACTTCACAAATGAATTCTATAAAACATTCAAAGAACAACTAATCCCAATATCATACATACTATTTGACAGAATAAACAAAGAAGGAGTTTTACCAAATTCCTTTTATGACACAAATATGGTACTGATTCCAGAGCCAGGCAGGTCAAAAACAGAGAAAGAAAACTATAGACCAATCTCCCTAGTGAATATAGATGCAAAAATCTTGAATAAAATACTAGCAAAAAAAACTCCAGCAAGTGATCATGAGGTTTATTCATTATGATCAGGTGGGATTTATACCAGGAATGCAAGGATGGTTCAATATTAGGAAAACCAGCTACAAAATTGACCGTATTAACAAGTAAACTGACAAAAATCATGTGACTATTTCAATAGATGCAGAAAAAGCCTTTGACAAAATACAACACCCATTGCTATTGAAAACACTAGAAAGCATAGGAATAGAAGGATCGTTCCTAAAAATAATAAACAGTATATATCTAAAACCATCAGCAAACATCATCTGCAATGGGGATAAACTAGAAGCTTTCCCAATAAGGTCAGCAGTGAAACAAGGATGCCCATTATCACCTCTATTATTTGACATTGTACTAGAAACGCTAGCAGTAGCTATTAGAGAAGAAAAAGAAATTGAAGGTCTTAAAATAGGCAATGAGGACACCAAGCTATCACTCTTTGCAGATGATATGATGGTCTACTTAAAGAATCCTAGAGAATCAACCAAAAATCTAGTGGAAATAATCAACAACTTCAACAAAATTGCAGGTTACAAAATAAGCCCACATAAATCATCAGCATTTCTATATATTTCCAACCCATTTCAGCAGCAAGAATTATAAAGAGAAATTCATTTAAAATCTCCCTAGACAATATAAAATACTTAGGGATCTATCTGCCAAGACAAACACAGGAACTATATGAACACAACTACAAAACTCTCCACACAGTTAAAACTAGATCTAAACAATTGGAAAAACATTGATTGCTCATGGGTAGGATGAGCTAACATAATAAAAAAATGACAATCCTACCCAAATTAATTTACTTATTTAGTGCCATACCCATTGAGCTACCAAAAAACTTTTTTTACCAAATTAGAAAAAAAACCATAAGAAAGTTCATTGGGCAGAACAAAAGATCAAGGATATCCAGGGAAATCATGAAAAAAAATGTGAAGGAAGGTGGCTCTCCCTTTTCAATTAATCCTGTGATTTCGTTGGCATAGAGAGTTCTAGGATGAGGAAATTCCCTCTGCCAATTCAAAGGGACATCTTCTTTGCAATTAATAATCTTATGAAGTTGCCTGAAGTGTTTGACTTGTCCAGTGTCATGCCATCATTGTTTATTGAAGCCAAGGATTGAATTCAGATCTTCTTGGGGTTCAGGCTAGCTCTCTTTCCTTCCATTATATCATGCAACCTCTTGTGATAATTATATATACTATATGAAAGTTGGGGAGTAAAAATATAATATTGTTTACCCCCTGTGGCCACTTACCACTGTAGGTATGACTCACTGGGTATGTTGAGTCCTTTGTCTGACTAGGAAACTATATAATTTATTAAGCCTCTTAAAAATATATGAGGTATCTGCATGCAAATGGTACACAAATACTTTATATGTGTATATGGGTACCCTAAACATTTCTGAAATTTAATACTAGCCTTTAGAAGACTATCAGTATTTGTCCCAAAGTGGGAGTATGAGAATTAAAGTTGTCTGCAATTCAGAATAGACCTCCTTTCCCTTGAGTTCCTCTGTCCTTGATTATAAGATTATTTTAAGTTATATTTACCTATTTTATATGTGAATACATGTATACACATATATAGATATTTATATAAATTTCTTCTGGCCTAAATGTTAGAATCCAGTCTATAACTCCTCAGTCAATTAACTTCATTTGTGTTTTGGTAATTAATCCTGAATTAAAAGCTGAAAGTCAATAAGTGGAATAAGTATGTTAGTAGTCATTTGAGTAAAACAAGGTTATGAGCAGAAGGTATTTGCAAAGCTAAGATAAAGCACAAATACTTGCAATTTAAAAAATATGGCTGTCTGAGAAACTTTTGGCTGGCACTGGACTTTCCAGTTTTATATTTTAAATTAAGACAAGGAACTTGGTATATTAAACTAAAGTCAAATTGCAAATTAGTGTTCCAGTGAATGGTATGATCTCTCACAGGATCATAGAATAACAGGAACCAAGAAACATCAGAATGACTAGAGATTTTACTTCAGTTCTTAAAGTGAATCTCATGTATCTAAAATGATTTTTGGAATTATTTTTTTTGCTGAGAAATGATTTTATCTGAAGTAATGCAATTTGGAAAACCTATAAGGAGACTAACGAGTTCTCAACTTGCCATTGGATGATGAATTGTCCAGGATCAAAGGTGCTGAGGCAAGGAAAGAGGGTTTAAAGAACATCACATATTTTATAGTCA
Organism: Monodelphis domestica; assembly: GCF_027887165.1. Classification (NCBI taxonomy): domain Eukaryota; kingdom Metazoa; phylum Chordata; class Mammalia; order Didelphimorphia; family Didelphidae; genus Monodelphis; species Monodelphis domestica. Next base: position 231,854,853 of record NC_077234.1, on the reverse strand, counting down.
AAAATGGTACTAACTTTAGCACAATAGCCACTTCAATACCACTTTCTCATATATTGATCTTTCTCTTCCATGAACTCTAATACCACTTATCACCTGTGCCACTCATTTTGACATCATAATATATTGCTGGGAATTATTTCTCAACTATTCCACATGTTTATTGCTTCTCTTCAACTTGGCTGTAAATTCATGAAGGGTTGGCACAGGATTGTATGCTTCCTTTGCATTCCTTTTAGGGTCTAGAAATGTTAGCTTCTATATTCCAAACTGAGTTTAGACCGCTATGTAATATAAAGGACTTTTGGAAAGAGAGCACAGAGTCTGGAGTCAGGAAGACGTGAGTGTCAATACAGCCCCAAACACAAGGTAAGTGATCATAGGCAGGTTTCTTAAACTAAGTTTCCTTAACTATATAATGTGGAGATAATAACAACATCTGTTTTGGAGGATTGTTGTGAGGAATCAATGAGATGATATTTTTAAAGTCCTTAGCACAGTGCTAAGGCACATAGCAGGTGCCGTGCAAGAGCTCAACCCTTTCTCCTGCATTGAAATCCAGTGAATTTTATCTCTGTCCTAATTTTTATTTTTTTTAAACCTGTACTTTTTGTCTTAAGAATCAATTCTATGTACTGGTTCCAAGACAGAAGAGTGGTAAGGATGAGGCAACTGGGTTAAATTATGTACCCAAGGTCACACAGCTAGGAAATGTCAGATGTTAAATTTGAACCCCGGACCGCCTATCTCTTGTCTGGCTCTCTATTCACTCTTTCTACTTAGCTGCTCTTTGCCCTGAATGGTTTTCATAATAGAGAATTCTAGCCCTCCTTTGAAAAGGTTTCCACTACTTCCTAAAACAACTACCCCCTCCTGTTAAGAATTTTTGTCATATAGGACATTTCTACATAAATATCTTCCCAGCATATCAAACATAAAAAATTTAAGGCTAATCTCTTCCCAGTAGGCTATGTCCCTGACAGAAACCTATGACATCTTTCTGATTTCTCTATTACTATTAATGGTCCTACTATTATACTATTCCCTTTACACTTCAAGTAGTAGAGCCATCCTTGACCTCTTATCTTCTTTCTTTCTACTTCTCTACAATATAATCAGTCAACAAATGTCATGAATTTATTTTTAGTATGCTTCCATTCTATCCTTTCCTTTCCATTCTCATTGTTCTCAATCCAAGCATATGACTGCAATCGTTTTATCTAAATAGTCTCAATGTCTTTTGCTGCCAATTTATCATAAGTACAGCAATAGGATTAATCTGATGAAAATATTGCTTTAATCATACTGTTCTCAGCAACAGAGGACTTAAATATCTTCTATTTCTTACCAATACTTCATGAATAAATTCCAAATGCCTGATTTTCAAATTTAAGGTGCTGCACAATCTGATCCCATTTTATTGTTCAAGTATTACTTTACATATCCCTTTAGCCTTGTGCAAATCTGACCAAATGCCGTTCTCTCTGTCACGGACACTTTTCTGTTGTTAAACTGTTCCTCTGTTTTATCCTTCAACTGGAATACCATCCTCATTATCTCCATAATCAAGACTCAGTTTGCATTTCTCCATTTTCATCAAGCTGTTCTTAATAAGTTCAAGCAAAAATCCTATAGTTCCAATGTTGTCCTCCATTTTTTTCATCATAGACAATGTTTTTGTTTCTGGACACAACTTTCTCCCAAATGTACTGATAATTCCTATAGAGCAGTGCCTTAATTTTGTTTTATATCTCCCACAGATAGCAGTATGGTGTCTTGCATATGGTTTGTCCAATACAATTCAATAAATATTGAATGAATGAAAAACTTTACAGAGAATATCAATTATAGCAGACTACCAAATAATGGTCAAACAATATGTTCTGGTATTTCTTAATGCTTGACTACAAAATAATGAGGACTTAGATGAATCAACACACATATAGGATACTAATTACTTTATATCACTTTAGTAGGGACTGAAAGGTTTTGCTTTGAGACCTCCAAAAAGGAGAACTCATTATTCATTAGAATTTAGCAGATGATTTGTTTAAGAATAATAAGTCTTTGAATGTGGAAAGTGTTGGTCCTATTATTTTTAAATAGTTAATTTTTTCCTCCATCCCTCCCATCCTTCACTCTTCCTAAAGAAGACAAGTAATGTGTGATACAGATTTTATATATATTATCATATAAAATATATTTCCTTTTGTGTCATGTATAACAAGACACATAATTCTTATATTATAGAAAAAATTAATGGAGGAAGGTTCTATTATTTCTTGTCAAGAAAATGAAAATACAAGATAAAAATTATAATTAAAATCAAATATATATATGTATGTATACACACAAATATGTTAGAATCTAATTTATTACTCCTCAGTAGATAGGTATCAATTGTTTTTAGTAATTCTTTCTAAGTCAAAATTCAAAAGTATATATGTGGAATAAGTATATGCATATATATTATTATAAATCAATTGTTTGTAATCAATATAATGAAAGATGCCCCTTCTCAAACCAATTAGATAAGTAATTATCCATGATCATGAATATCAACACTCTAGAGCATTCAAAGGGATCAATATATTTAGGGTGAAAGAAGTAGAACTGAAATAAAAGTAATCTATACTTCATTTACTTATATGCATCATGATCTTTTCTTTCTAAAAGTATAATGTTTTGAAATCATTTTTCCCTTGATATTTTGTAAAATTACATAACAGGTTATAGAGTGTTAATGAAATATAAGATAGATTTTTCAGATACTATCCAACACTCTCATGTTAGAACTACATTGTAACCCACCTAAAAGTATAAAGAATTTAATTTTGGTAATCCAACAGGAATTAAATGATAAGAAACTGAAAAGTAAAAGGAAAGTTAGGTGAGAATTTCAATTGTGCCTAGATAAGGTTCTTTGGCCTTGGAATATCTGATGAAATTAAGAATTAGACTTGCTATTAAAATTAACACAAAATGTGACATAACATTTAAAAGACAGAAATTTCCATATATACCCCAAACACTGCAAAATTTTCATTCTTACATGCTATGTTACACATAGATTTTTTTAAAAAGTTAATCAAGCAGAGTTTCAAAGTAAATAATCTGTACTACAAATAACAGAATAAAAATGGTCGACAGTGAATTAATCATAAATATTTTAATAAATAGTGATATAAAATGTGTTAAGTGTAGTCAAGATGGCAGATAAGTAGAGGCACAACCTAAAACCACGCTGACAATCCCTCCAAATCAATCTTTAAAAAATGACTCAACAAGGCAAGAGTCAAAAAGAAATAGCAAGGTAGAGTGAGGGGGCTCGTCTGCTGAACACAACTTGAGAGGAAAGTAGAGAGAATCAATTTTCATGGGATAAGGGGAAACCAGAAGCAAACTGTACACAGAAAATGATGGCTGATCATGCCCCCCACCTACAATGGCTGGTTCTGAGCCTGAGCATAGGCCAAATTTGACATCCCAGGACCTTACCTAAACCCAAAAATAGAGGACCCCAAAACCCAGATCTACCTTTTTAAGTCCCAGGCCGTGGCACTAACCCACAATGAGGCCCAAAAATCTATAGTGCTTGGCCCCTTCAAGTCTGTGCTGTAGTGAAGTCCTTAGCCCCTGGGGAAAATAGCTTGGAGTGCTGAGTCCTGCAAGTCATCAGCACAGGAGACAAAATCAGCAACTTTCAAAACTCTCAATCCAAAGGCAATACAAAAAAAAAGGTGGGAAGAAGAGCAAATAGAAAAAGAAATATCTAACCCTACAAAATTTCTATAGTGACAAAGAACAACTCAGAATCAGCAGAGGATGGTGAGATCTAAGCAACCAAAATGCAAAACTTCAAAGAACTATGGGAATTCATCTTAAGTGGTGGAAGATCTCAAAAAGGAATTCAAAAATCAAATAAGAGAAGTAGAATAAAAATTGGGAATGGAAATGAAAGTAATACAAAAGGAAAATAATATCTTAAAAAGCACATTGGTCAACTGGGAAAAGAGGCATAAAAATCCAATAAAGAAATGAGTGTCATGAAAAGTAGAATGGGACCAAATGGAAAAGGTGGGTCAAAAGGTCATGGAAGAAATTCAGCCTTTAAAAGTTATAATTGAGCAACCAGAAACTAATGATTTCATGAGAAATCAAGAAACAATAAAATAAAATCATAAGATTGAAAAAAATAGAAGAAAATAAAAAAAATATCTCATTGAAAAAACAACTAAGCTGGAAAATAGATTGTGGGGAGACAATTTAAGAATTATTAAACTACCTGAAAGTCATGAAAAAAAGGCTACACATTGAATTATAAGAAATTATCCAAGAAAACTGCCCTGATATTCTTGAACAAAAGGGTAAAATAGAAATTGAAAGAAACAACAGATCACTTACTGCAATAAATGCCCAAATGAGAATTCTCAGGAATGTTATAGACAAGTTCAAACGCTCCCAGGTCAAGAAGAAAATACTTCAAACAGTCAGAAAGAAATAATTCAAAAATCATGGAGTCTCAGTCCAGATTACATAGGATCTGGCAATTTCCACACTGAAGGATCAGGATAGGAATATGGCATTCCATAAGTCAAGGAAACTGTGTTTACAAACATCAAAATGAACTATATTCTTTGAGGGGAAAGTACAGTCATCTAATAAAATAAAAGATTTCCAAGCATTCCTAAAGAAAAGATGAGCCTTTAACAAAAAAAATGTGGTTTCCAAATGTGAAATTCAAGAGAAGCATAAAAAGGTAAACAAGACAGAGGGAAAAAATTAAGGGCTTCAAAAAGGTCAAATTGTACATATTCCTTTATGGAAAGAGGATATTTGTAACCCTTAAGATTTTTTATGATTATCATGGTAGTTAGAAGAAGTATACATAGATAGAGGCTGTAGTAGTAATCTGTTTATGATGATATACAAAAAAAAATGATAGGATGAAAAAAGAGATTGTACTAAGAGAAATGGAAAGAGAGAAGTAAAATATGGCATGGGAGGTAGAAATACTATTACAATGGAGGGCAGGATGTGGGTGGCTATGGGTAATACTTAAACTTTATTTTCCTTGGAATTGGCTTGGAGAGGGAAGATCAACCAAGTTAATTTTTACAGAATCCTATTTTACAATATAGAGAAGTAAAAGGGGTATAATAAAAAGGTTTGGTGAGGGGGGGGGAAATAATATAAGAAAGGGAAAAAGATGGGAGGGGTGATTAAAAGATCCTATAGAGAAATAGGAGGGGAATAAGAAGAGTGTTGGTGAGAACGGGAGTAATGTATAGTAAATGGGGAAAGTATTAAAAGCAAAACACTGGTGTGGAGGGAAAGAGTAAAAAGAGAAAGGGCAGGATTAAAAGAGGAAAACAAGATGGGGTGGAATACACTGATGGTAATCATAATTGTGAATGTAAATTGGCTGAACTCACCCAAAAACATAAGCAGATAGTAGAGTGCATTAAAAAAAAAACAGAATCCTACCATTATTGCTTATAAGAAACACATATGAGGCAGGTACACATAAACAAAATAAATGTAAAAGGTTGGGCTTTGATTGAGACAAAAAAAAGCAGGAGTAGCAATCATGATCTCAGACAAAGCTAAAAGCAAAATAGATCTGATAAAAAGAGATTAAAATGTAATTACATCTTTATAAAAGGTAGTGTAGACAATGAAATATCAATACTTAATATATATATATATATAAACATATATGTAAATATGTGCCAAATGACATTACATCTAGATTTTAAAAGGAGAAACTAAAAAGCTTAAGGAGAAAATAGGCAGTAAAACTACAAAATTGGGGAACTCAACTTTCCCCAATTAGAACTAACCAATAAATAAATAAATAAGACAGGTATAAAGGAAGTGAATGGAATTTTAGAAAACATAGATTTAATAAATATAAATAGATTTAATAATTTTAAGAAAATTGAATAGGTTAAAAAAGAAATATACCTCCTTTTGAGCAACACATGGTACATATATAAAAATTGACCACATAATAGAGCATAAAAACTTCATAACCAAATGCAGAAAAGCAGAAATAATAAATGCAACTTTTCAGATCATAATGCAATAAAACTATAATAAATGAGTTCATGGAAAGGCAAACTAAAATTTAATTTGAAACTAAATAATCTTATTCTTTGAAATGGGTGAGCCAAAGAAAAAACAATAGAAACAATCATTGATTTCATTGAAGAGAGTGACATTGAAGAGGCAACATATCAAAATTTATTGGATGTAGGCAAAGCAGTAGTTAGGAGAAAATTTATATCCCTAAATGCTTATAGAAATAAAATGGAAAAAAGCAGATAAATAGGAAATGCAACTAAAAAAACTGGACAAAGAACAAATTAGAATTCTTATTTAAAGACTAAATCATAAATCCTAAAAATGAAAGAAAAATTAATAAAATTGAAAGTGAAAGAACTATTGAACTAATAAATAAGAGAAGGAGCTGGTTCTGTTAAAAATAGGCTATTGGTTAATTTTATTTTTAAAAAAGGAAAGAGAATCAAATTACCAGTATCAAAAATTGAAAGGGTGATTTCACCTCTAATGAAGTGGAAATTAAAGCAATTATTAGGAGTCATTTTGCCCAATTACATGACAATAATTCTGACAATCTAGGTGAAATAGCTGAATATTTACAAATATATAAATTGCCTCAATTAGCAAAAGATGAAATAGAATACTTAAACAGTCCCATTTCAGAAAAAGAAATTGAACAAGTCATCAGTGAACTCCCCAAGAAAAAACTCCCAGGGCCAGATGGAATGACAAATGAATTCTATCAAACATTGAAAGAACAATTAATCCCAATACCATGAAAATTATTTGGCTAAATAAGGAAAGAAGGAGTCCTATGAAATTTTTTTATGACACAAATATGATGCAGATACCTAAACCAGGAAGATTACAAACAGAAAAAGAAAATTACAGACCAATTTCCTTAATGAAGATTGATATTAAAATCTTGAATAAAATACAAGCAAAGACACTACAGCAATATATCACAAGGATCATTCACTATCACCAGGTGAGATTTATACCAGGAATATATAGAATAAATACCAGGCTGGTTTCATATTAGGAAAATTATCAGAATAATTGACCACATCAATAATCAAACCAAATAGAAATCCCATAATTATCTCAATAGATGCAGAAATAGCCTCTGACAAAATACAACACTCATTTCCATTAAAAACACTAGAAAGCATTGAAATAAAAAGGGCTTTCCTTAAAATAATAAGTAGTATCTGCTGGAATTATGAACCAGAACTAATCTAGTATGGAATTGAAAATATCAAACTTTCAAATTTGGGTTAGTTTTTAATAGTCCTTAATCATTTGTTTTTTGGTATATCGATCAAAACTTAGTCATGCTTCTATCAAGGACATCCTGATATAGTATCTTTCACTGAGTATCATGTTCTTATTTGTATTCTAAATTGAATTGGACCAAACATCTAGGAAAATGTTATATTTGGCAAAAAGATTTTCCATTCTGAGGGCAGGAAATGATAACCAGAAAATAATTACAAAGCAAAATAGTCACTTAGACTATTATTTTCATTAAATAGGTTTTTATAATGATCAGCCTTCTTCATTGTTTGCTCTGACAAATAAATGACCTTACTATCTATTCTAACTGGAGTATATAAATCACTGTTATATAGTTATTTTGCACTATAATTAATCATAACTGAGAAAAAATTACTTCCAGGGTACCTATTAGGGAATAAAACAACACATAAAAAGTTTACAGGATTCATATAATCAAAATACCTTCACAATAGGAATCCTTTTCCTCAACTAGGCATTGCAAACCTATTTTTATTATCTAAGCCATAAATTATTAGCTGTCTCCCTAAGCATTCAATATTTTATAGAAAACAGATATGGCCCTTTATCTATACAGTTCCACATGCCCTTTTCCTGAGTTCCTGTCAAAAATCTTTAAAGGGTAAAATGTTTCTGGACCAGAGGAGGAATTAAATTATAATGTAAAAATCTATGGATATTGAACCAATGATTGAATTCAGAAAAAAAAATGATTATTAATAATTATATTATAAAAGAAGGCTTCATTTTAATGTTGATTATTAGGCAATAAAGTACATTGTCTTTATTTTATCATTTTTCATTTTTTTGTGTCTGGATTACTGAAAATTTTTCTTCAATTGATTTTACTGTCTTTGGCTTCCTATTTAAAATCATCTGAAATCTTTTAAAGCTACGATGGACTTCATTGGGAGATACTGGATTCATCTACACTAGAAATCTCTAAGCAAAGGATGCATTCATTATATGTCTGGGAAGTTGTAGAGGGAATTCTTGTTCAGCTATGTTGAACTTGATGGCTCTTGAGGTTCTTTCCAACTTAGAGAATTCTATGATTCCACACACTGCTGTCATATTCATCTTCTTAAAGCAATTTCAACACCTCTACTGGAGTACCTACAATGGCTCTCTATCGCCTATTCCATCAACACTAAACTACTCCTTATAGCTTTCAAGGCACTGCATAATCCAGCCCCATACTTTCTATTCAATTCTCTCAAATCCATACCATCCACTTTCGTCAGAGTTCTCTTCAAGGTTCAATGCACACAACAAACTCAATTCTATATCTTTGCCATAATTCAGGCTATCACTCTATTAACATTCTTCCCTCATAGATATCCAACTCCTCTATCAATGCTCATATCCCACTTCTTTTGTAACAACGCTAGCTAACTCACATCTCTCCTTTCTATGATTGCTTTTATCCTTCCCCCAAAGCACCTGGTTCTATAAGATCCTCTTTCCTGATTTTTTGTAATGTTTCTATCAGTATAAACACTTTGTGTTGTTGCAGTCATGTCTGACTCTGATCTCATTTGAGGTTTTCTTTGCAAAGATGCTGTAGTAGTTTGTCATTTCCTTCTCCATTATTATTATGTAGACAAAGAACTGAGGCAAATGGGGTTAGGTGAGAGGCATTTCTTAAATGTTTAATGTGAATTTGCCAGGACTGGTACTACAAGAGGTACAAAGCAAGACAAAAACAGGCTCTATACTTAAAGGATATATGTTCTAGAGGAGGGAAAAAAACATAAATAATGCGAGGTACATACAGTGTATAAGAAAACATGATGTAACTGTAGAAGAGAAGGCTCTAGTGTCTGTAGAAACAGGGAGAGTGCTTTGGAAGCAAAGGAAGTGGGTATTGTGGTTGAGTCCTGAAGGAAGCTATAGAATCCAGAGGTGGAAGTGAGAAGGCAAACATTTTCCAGTATGGGGGACAGACGATATAGAAGCAATGAAATGAGAGATGGATGTCATACAAAAGGAATCATAGTTTGTTGATTAGTTCATGTTTTTATTTATTTTTCTGTTATTATTTTGGTTTTAGCCTCCCAGAATAGAGTGTAAATTTATTTGTAGACAGGCATTACATAGAAATGAACAATTCAATTCAATGATTATTTCATTAAGTGCCTGCTATTTGCTAGGCACTATTATAGTCACTATTGTAGTAATGAGGCAGTTAGGTGTCTTCAGACACTTTCTAGTTGTGTGGCCCTGGGCAAGTAATTTAACCCTGTGTACCTCAGTTTTCTCATCTGTAAAATGAGTAGAAAATGGCAGACCACTCCAGTATCCTTTCCATTTAAACCAAATGGAAAAATTGGTATTCTATGGTCTATGAGGTCATGAAGAGCTGGACGTGATTGAGCAGTTAACAAGAAATCATAGTCACAGTGGAAACCAACAACAAAGTACTGTACAAAGGGAGAAGTTTTGCATCTAATCAAGAGGACGTGACTTGTTTCAGCAAAAGAGTGTGATGAAGGCAACGAAAAACGGTTAGGGAAAAATTATCTAGGAATCTTTGGGGAAGGAGGCATCACTTTTAACTAAGGAATTACAAGGCTATTTTTATAACTTCTAGGACAGTGCTAGGCAAATAATAGGCACTCAGTCAAATACAAATAGATTGATAAAAGAGAGCAAGTTAAATGTTTGCTTCACAAAAGTAAACTTTTCTCCATTAGACTTCTAAATGTTGAAGTCAGTTCAATAAACACACTAATTACAATAATTTCTCTGTTTACAGAAATATTCTTTGTTAGTGTCACAGAGCTGGCAAAAAGCAGAAGTACTCTCATTTTCATTATATGACCTCAGAGAGATCACACGTTTGCTTCATCTCAGTTTCTTCATTTATAAAATAAGGATAAAAATACCTATTTTACCAGATCATTTCATAAGAGTCAAAGAAGAAAATCATATATTAATTGATTTTGAAGAATAGAAAATAAAAGGATGCTCATCAAAATATTATAATTATTTAATTATAGCTAAAACTTGCTAAATAGTCTCAAGCTAACAAAATCATTCAACTTAGACTCTAGAGACAGCTATTTTAAATTATATATTAAGATGGACTTTTTAACATATATTCAGCAGTTTTGAATGACTCTCTTTGGAAAGTACTCTTTACTTTTTTCATCTGCAGAATAATGGATATGTCAGGCACCCATATTCATAATAATGTTTTCCTATTAATAAAAATTAGTAATTTTATATGATTAAAATCCATTAGCATTTAAATCCATCTCTAAAAAGAGATTCTTTTCTAAAATGGTTTAAATAAACATAAACCTTCTAAGTGATCTTGGTTAATCTTGTTGAGTTCCCTGGACTTCATTTATAAAAAAAAGATTAGTTTGGAATAGATGTTCATCTTCCAGCTCTGAAATCAAAAAGTCATATTATTCTAAGCAAATCACTGTATCCTGAAACACTTATTCTCCCATTTGCTCTGAAATTAAATGGGAAGTTTCTAACATTTAACTTTTTAAAGTTTTAAGTATTGGGGGGAAAAGTAAGTATTAGAAAGAGCTTTGGCTCTAAAGTCTGAAGATCAGGGTTCAAATCCTTTCTTTGATACTTAACCTAGTGCAAATAAATAACTTGACCTCATTATCAGTCTGTTGAAATTCCTGTCCCCCTTTTCAGAACTTTTTGTCTACATTCATTATTTTTTAAAAAGCTCAATTTCACTTTGGTGTTAAGTGAAAATAAATATGTAATTTTTTTAATTCAGTTTCACAGACCTCAAGAAATCTATCCACAGATATTTTGGCCCTTTTTTAAAATAACTCACATTTATACTGAAAGAGCTTGCTCTGCTCCAACCCTGTAAGTACAGTAAAGGTTCAATATATACTTATTGAATGAATGAATGGCTATGAACAGCAGATTATATTAATAAACTAGTGTCATGATTTTTATTCATTTGAAATATGATTGGCAAGAACTGTATGGCTTCATTATGTTGATTACATTGAGCCCTAGAAGATTGCAGAGCCTCCTAAATGAGAACTTGATCATTCAAAAACATTTTCTCTATCCACGTCAGAAAAATGAAGCCTTTGGTACAGGCATTGTATGTAGTTGGATGGGCAACTCAGAGAGCTCATGCACTACAAAAACATTAGGTAAATCTATGAGTCTGTGTGAGAGTGTGTGTATGCATGTGTGTGTGTGTGTGTAAGAGAGAGACATACACAAAGTGAAAGACAGAGACAGAGAGACGACCGAGAGATAGAGTATCTCAAAGAGATACTGCAAAATGGTAGCTGCGTTGGGCTCACATCTGAGTAGAGTGGCTAGGCTTAAGATTCAGTTTGGAAAACTGCAAATTTTTTAAATAACCCCTAGTTTCTTTCTGAAGTAAATTCCCATTAAAAATAGCAATCATCTTCTGATGTTGTTATATTGCTGTGAGTCATGGAACATTAGAACCTTTTAAACCTGAAATTCAATATTACCCAAAGGTCATTCAAGTATCATCACAGCGTAGCTGTACAACATTCAACTGAAGAATTACTAAAGACAAGCGGTCTAGACCATGTTGAAGAAAGGTATTTTCACCAAAAATGGAATTGTACATATATCGAGATTGCAATCTTAGCCTTGGCAGGAGAACGTCAGTATTCACTTTGACATACTCACTTGTGTGGAAAGCTTATGGGAGGAGGATATAGACAAGAAGGAAAAGGATGGGAAAGCATACGCTGATGAACAACAACACTGGTAGGAAGATGCATATCAATGAAATCACTGTTGAACAACTTCATGTAAAAGAAGCAATAATATACACATAAATAAAAGCAGGAATTAGTGATTTTCTTTTAAAATTGTTTTGCCTCTATAGGGTCCACAAAAGGAGCACACTGAGGACAGCTTGATTTACAATGGCAGGGTGAAATATATCATTGGGTCCTTTGGTTCCTCAGCGCTATTTTCTATTGGGCTTTCTTTGTAATCTTTTATGTTGTATGCATTTAAAATATGGTTCTGAGAAGTGGTCTATATGTCCAAACATATCGCCAAAGGGGTTCATGACTCTTCCCCAAAGATTAAGAATTTCTAGACTATACAAATCCAAATGTTAAATCATTTCTGAGTTATGAATTTTCACATTTACATGCAAATCAAATAACTTTATTGACTCTGGTAAACTGATACACAAACTTTTTGTTGTTGTTGTTGTTTAGTACTTGGTCTATCATTAAGATTAAAAAAGAGGGCATTAAATGCCAGATAAAACTTGCATTCAAAGTTACTCTGAGGCATAATACAATTCCTCATGAGCCCATGAAAACATTTTAAGAACTACAGTGTATTTTACTAGTTAAGACATAAAATCTCATGCATTTTGTTTTCAGAGAATGACAAATAAATGCAATGTCTTTGAAAGGGATCTTTCAGAGCAAAGGATAGTAAATATCCAAGGATTAGTGCTTAATATCATATTCTATGCCCTCCTAAAGCAAGAGCAGTGGTCAATTGACTAATTATCTTCAATATGAGTCCTAGCTGCTTTTGAATGTTGACATGCCAACTGATTTTCTGTCAATCAAATATTAAGTGAGAATTTAAAGAGGATAAAGGAAACTATAGCATAGATTTATAGGGTTTTTTTTTTAATTTTCTATAGTAAATTCTATGGAAATGGTAGAGGACCTTTTTTCTCTCCCTATTTTAATTAGATTATACCCAAAATAAGGGTTGATTATAGTGGTTGTGGGAAGTTCAAAGGTCCAATTTTTCCTTAGGTTAGTTGGCTTCACAAGGTCACTTGATTCCCACGGCACCAATAATAATTTAAAACTTTAGTGAAAGAATAAATATAAACCTAAGTAAGCTCCATAGACTTAACCGTTAAGCTGAAATCCATCATGATATAGTTTAAAACTACACAGGATTGGGTATATTTTGGCTAAAATTATGTAACTACATAATTATATTACAAAAGCCTAACCTATATATATATATATATATATATATATATATATATATATATGCCTATAGTTGTACTATAATATAGCAGGGTATAATAGAAATTATTTTGAATTTGAAATTATTCAAATTATTCAATTTATCTGCACAATATTTTCTAAAGCCGTAAAATAGGAGTGGTCATAACATTTATTCAATATAAGCCTTAAAGCACCATGAAAATATGAATTATTAGATGTCAAAAAGCATTTATGTAGTACCTATTTTGTATTTAATAATAAAAATTATTAACAGCCCACTTACTCCTGAGTGGGGGAGGTCTGTGACCCACATGTGCTATAGCGGGTGACAAATTAGAATCAACTGACTGCCCCTGGGCAGTCCTAAGCAAAGCGTTAGCTGTAATTGGCACATGTAAAATGGAAGGAAGTCACAGGAAGTGACGAAAAGAGACGGTCTTTAAAAATGCCAAGCACTTCCTGTGAAGGGAGCTTTGGGCTTTCGTCTTCCACATGACTTTGGAGGAGCGCTGACTGAGGATCTCAGACTGCTTCTACTTTCCTTAAACTACCACGTGAGGTGAATGAAAAAGGCTGACTCCTTTCCTGGATTTTCTGAAGGGATTAACCTCAAGAGAGACCTACCCCATTGAGAGAGGCTCCCTTCATCCCCATGTCCTCAAGGCTGAGGCTCCTCTGTCTGAGGAGTAATTAGCCCTGCCTGGGTTGAGCCTGGGGTCAGAGCAAAATACTTAGTGTGTAGGCTAGGTATCTTCCCCTATTCTCTCTCTGATTTCTTACTTTTACTCTTTCTATATTTTATGAGTAAATTGTTACAATAAATCTCTTTGGAATTAATTAAAATTCCTTGAATAATCCAGTCCAACCTTTTATAGTAACCCCTCAATTATTACCCCTTTTACTAGAAAACCCCATGAAGGGTCACAGAATGTTGGACATGGCTGAAACGACTGAACAACAACATAGGGAGTTTATAAAACAGGGGTTCACAATGCCTATGAAGTCACAGATGTTGATGTGTAAAAAATATGCATGCATACACACACAAATTTGTATGCATATAGATTTAGTTGCACACGTATGTATACCAGTCAACAGAAGAAGCATGGTATAGTGGTTCCTGAGATCCTCACATTCAGAAATAAAGCAGTGAGTGAATGCACATATGCTGTGTTGAGCAATGAGGACACCAACAGTAAAAGGAGTCACCTTTGCTTTCAAAGAGCTCACATTCGAATGGGGAAGCAACAATGGAGGTACCAAGAACATTGCTGCAGGGTGGGTGATCCTAAGGTCTGTAAGACACAGTGGCAAGTCACCATACTAGAACCTGCTATAACATAGAATTCAACTTCCAACCAGGAGATGGAGGGAGACTAGAAAGGCAGGACTCCTAAGAAGGCAGAGGCTGGGGAAGGTTTTTCTCCCTATGTCTTCTCCTAATGGGGTACGATGGGACAGGCTGGTGCTGGGGGCTAGTGGGGAGGATACTGACAAGAGGATCTGAGTTAATGTCCCATTCCTATCACATATGCTGACTGGATGATCAAAGCAAAACGATCCAAGTCATTTAACCTATGATAACCCTTAACCACTTTGCAGGACTACGAATTTCAGGAAAAGCTCAGATATGAAAGGGAGAATCCTCTAACAAGGAAAGCATAGATTCCCTTCCATCCTAATCTATAACCCTGTATAATTATATACTAATAAAGAGGTTCTACTAGAATATAAAGTTGATGTCTTTTCTGTCTGAAGTCACCACCATAATCTCTATTTAAGCAGCTCAATGTAACTTCAAGTATATTTTTTTAGTTTCTACTATTTAATCATACGTTTTCATTGGAGAAAAAAATGCTCACGTATAGCAGCCTTAGGTAGACAGTCAAAGAGGTTTAAAATGTGACTACCACCAGTGGGAGAAGTAATGAATCATATCTGCTTGCACAATCCCTACTACATAATTGCCTGTCCATAATAATCTATGAAAATTATCTCATTTCTGCAGTTTGCACATATGGTGCATAAAGTATGTCAGTTTTCTGTGATTCATGGACTTCTATGCTATCCAGCATCACTCCATTTTTGAAGCAAACAGATGTTTATTTCTAAATAGGGTAGAAAAGAGAATTCTCTAAGAACTATGGAATATACATTACCGTTAAAAAAGAAAACATTTGTAATTGGGAAGAGAATGTTAAAAGACTCACCCCCTCAACCCCCCCCGGAAAGCAGCAACTTAAGTGTTGACAAGTTGCAAATATTTAAAATGACTAGTTGGACTTCTATAGGAAATGAGGAGATTAATCAGAATTATATTTGCACTGGCCATATGTTGCTTCTGGAATGCAAAGGCACCTTGTCTGAAATCAGAGGTGTGCAAATAATAGGCTCTTTTCAAGGAGTAGGAATTTTAGCTTTGAGATTTTTTCCCCTAAAAATAAAAACAAACAAAACTATTGAACTTCCATCGGAATTAAAATTCGGCTTTACAAAATTGGTAGGAAAAGTCTTTTTCTTGGGATATTGAGTAACCCATGAGTCAGACACTATAAATTCTAATCTCAGTTGTGGATACTGACTTCTTGAACTAACTTAATCAAATAACACAATACTAATTTCTGCATAAAGTAGGGATCTAAAAATGGTGATACACAGTTTCTAAACACTATTCAAATCTCCTTATACCTCCAAAGTTACTAGTGATCTCTCTCTTGCCAGAAATGATGGTCTTCTCAGCCCTCATTGTTTCCCAACCTATTTACTGCATTTGGCATTGCTGACCACCCTGTCTTCTTGGTTGCTTTCCCTTTTTCAGGGGCTTTCTTGATTCTTTCTAGCTCTTTAACCATTCATTCTCACTCTCTTTCAAGAACTGATCATTAAGAAAATGTTTCCCAATTATGGGTATGTCCTGAGGCTCAGTCCTTGGCTCTCTATTGCCATATGTCTCTGGTCTTTCTTAGTGAACTGATCACCTGCCATGGATTTAATTATGACCTGTATGTTAATGCCTCTCTTGTTTAGGTATCCATCCTCAGCCCTCCCCTGGCCTGCAGATTTTTAACAAATCATGTTGGATATTTCAAGCATGATGTCTCATAGTCAATCAACGAACATTTCTTAAGATTACCAAAAGCCAGGAATCATATTATGTCTTGCTAAGGATCTAGAGCAGCATCAAAGCCCTCTATTTCAAGGAACTCATGCAAATTACAAATGGAATATGTCCAAAACAGCATTAATTATCTTTACCCCAAGAACCACTCTTCCTCCCTATGTCCTTTCTCTGAAAGGCACCCTGGCATTGAACTCAGCTCCTCACTCTTCATTTTAATATATCTAGTCAGTTGCCAAGTATTGCTGTTTCTACTTCTGAAATATCTCTGGAAGGTCTGATCCCTTTTTTACTCCCATATTACCTTATCTCATGTAGATTATTGCATTATGGCCATTCGTCTACCTTGCAGCAAAAGTGACTTTCCATTAGAAGGGATCTGATCATGTCACCTCCCAACTCAATACATTCCAATGTGCTTCTAGAATAAAGCATAAATATCTTTGGGTAGCTTTTAATGACTTTCACAACAGGGTCACCAAACTATCTTTAAGTCCTGATCATTGGGCATTACTTTTCCCCTAGCACTCTGTAAATAAACAAAACTGGCTCTCTATTTCTTTGATTCACATATCACTCCATCTTTTATCTACTATCTCTGTGCCTTTGCAATGGCCATTCCCTATGTCTAAAAGGTACCCTCTTTTCATATACACCTCATGGAATCTCTCTTATCCTTCAAAATTCAACTCAAGTTCCACCTTCCTTATAAGGGAACTCTTTCAATTGCCAATCCCTTGCTTATAATTATTTGCATTTGTTTTCTTTGTATTTCTTTAAATGGACTTATACATGTTCTTCTCTGGCTCATTAGAATATGAGCTCCTTGTGATAGATAGTTTTATTGATCAAATATGTATCTCCAAAGCCTCAGCAAGGTTTTAGAACATAATAGGTGATTTATAAATGCCTATTGATTTATTGAACTAGGGTGGAGCTATTAAAACATTTATCAAATAACCTTTTCCTCAATTGAAGACATGGGCTCTTTCTATTTTGCTCTGAGAATAAACAACATCTTATTATAGTATTTTAGTAATTTTTTTTATTATTACCTCTGGTGTGAATGTATGCTGAACTCCTTCAGGGCTGTTAATCCACCTTTCCTCCAGTTCTTACCAGTGACTCCAAGAAACTCTAGCATGTTTAGTGGCCATACTTCAGTAAAACCATCATGGCAAATGGATTACGCTAGGTGGAGGGTAAACAACAGGGCTTCTAACTTGTCAGTGAATTAAGAGGATAGCTACTCTAAGCCTGTGAAGACTTTCCCTTGCTGAATGGGCAAATTAGAACAATTTGTTCCAGTACCCATGAAGATTGCTAGAGCAGGCTCTGTGGAGAACTAAGACCTTGGCCAAACATGGTAGAAGTCAAGATCAACCTCTACATCTCAGGCCGGTGCCAATCATCCTGACTTTTGTCTTGACACTGAATTTTGATGATTATTGAAGAAAGTGAAACTGATAACTTTGTGCAACTCTGCCTCACTGAAATCTAATTCACACATGAGTCAAGACATCACCTATGATGCCTTTGATCCTCTTTGAAATGAAGCCTAAACAACACTCTCAAATACTTCATCACATTTCTGTTCAGTTTTCCTAAAATTTCTCTCTTTATGTGCAAATTTGGCCTTTTTGATAATTAACTGACCTTACCTTATGAAACAGAATGCTATCCACATCTAAAGAAAGAACTATTGGAATATAAATGCAAATGAAAACAGTATGATTTATCACTTGTTTATTTGGGTATATGATTTGGGGTTTTGGTTTTACCAGATTACTCACTTACAAAAATGAATAATATGGAAATATGTTTTGTGTGATAATACCTGTATAACCCAGACTGAATTGCTTGTCAACTCTTAGAGGGGAGATAAAAGAAGGGAGGGAGACAATATGGATCATATAACTTTGGAAAACTTATATGGATATTTATGATAAAGATAAAACATTAAAAATAAACAAAATGTTTTTTAAAAAACTGACTTTCTGGTAATATTTAAGGGATTTTAAAAAGAATAAACAAATGAGAGGAATTTCTTTTTCTATTTTGAAGAAATTAGTCCTTACTCTTGAAGTTAGTCAAAAGGTCTCCAAGATTATTCTTAGGTTTTCTTGGTGATTGATAGAGTGGTGGAACCTCTGCTGGGAAGAAATAATTTTGGGAGAGGGAGGAAGATGATGAGTTTAGTTCTAGAAATATGTAGATTCGGAAAGGCAATAGAAAAAATTGAGATATCTATTTGATCACTGGAAATAGAACACTAGAGCTAGGAGAAGAGACTGAGGCTGGATATATACCTTCAGAAGAGGTTTGTTCTGTTTTTGTTTTTTAGCTCATAGGCAGCTAAATGGCACAGTGAAGGTAGCACCAGACTAGGAGTCTAGAAGATCAGAATTCAAATCTGGCCTGAAATATTTACTAGCTTTGCAATCCTTGGCAAAACACTTAACCCTGTTTGTCTCAGTTTCTTCCTCTATAAAATAAACTAAAAATGGAAATGACAAACCATACATTTCTTTACAAAGAAAACCTCACATGGGGTTAGTCACAACTAAAAAGAATGAACAATTATGACAACAAAATTCCTTCTTTTACTAGATCTGAGACTGTCATGCTAAAATAATATTTTAAGTCAGGGGAACACTCAACTTAAGTCCTTAGAGCTTACTTATTATTCTAGGCATGGAAAATCAAGGATATGTTTGATGTCCCAGAAATTGTTAATTGGACAGGCAGTTCCCCTATTTTTTATTCTATAGCTCAATTTGCTATACTTTTTTTCTGTTTGTCCCTTCAAAGCCTTTCACAGGAAAATACTATTTGACTCACATCACTTTCCCTTATCTAACCTTGAAATTTTAGTTACAGGTGGAAGAATGAGTGGAAATTAGGATGAGACCAGAGCCTCCCATAACTCTCAGGTTCATATTGATGAGTCTGAAGTAGTTTATTTACTAGGGGGAAAAAAACAGGAGCTGTTTCCCCTCCAAGGACACCTTTCTCCTTCTTTCTCCTAATTCTAAATGGTATCTTCCTGAGAATTAGTTGGCAGACCACCAGAAAGAAATTCATGAACCAGTGATTGTCCACAAGTCACATTAAGAATCACTTCTGTAATCTTAATGGAGAAATTCCTACAGTCTAGGATAATTATAAAACCTGAACACCCTAAAGATTTACAGATTTTTAAAAGATCCAAAACATTACTTCCTTCTCCTCTATTGCTAGCTCTAAATTCATTACTATAAAAAAAAAACAAAAAATAAACATGTTCTCTGAAGTCATAGAATTAAAGTATGTTAGAAATAGATGTAGAGGGGGCAGCTGGGCGGCTCAGTGGATTGAGAGCCAGGCCTAGAGACGGGAGGTCCTAGGTTCAAATCTGGCCTCAGCCACTTCCCAGCTGTGTGACCCTGGGCAAGTCACTTGACCCCCATTGCCTAGCCCTTACCACTCTTCTGCCTTGGAGCCAATACACAGTATTGACTCCAAGACAGAAGGTAAGGGTTTAAAAAAATAGATGTAGGATTCAGGATACTGGGCTGTGTTCTGTCTTTTATGGAAAGAAGCATTGCTCCCTAAATTAGAAATATTTTAAAAAAGCAAATAATATCCAGTACTTGAAGCATCAATATATCAATTGCTATTTGACTTATTTATTATTAATTCATACCTTTTAACAAAAATTCATTAAATTTGATCAAACAGGAATGAGTTTTGATTAATAAAATCCCTTATGGATGAAGAAAATATCATGCTATCTTTCCTACTGAGTTTTTAGTACATCCTAACTCACCACCTACCAATTAAGAATATGTCAAAAAGCCCCCCCCCAAAAAAAAAAAAAAACAAATTCATATGAATGAAGGGACTCTACAGTAGGGTACAACATTGAAGGTATGTGGGATTTGGGCATTTCCACACTTTAAGGGGGTAAAATAGCTTCCCCCAATACACAAACTGATCATCCCTCACCCCCCCCCCCCCACCTATGGAGTCAAAGTCAGAGCCAGTTTGCTAGAATCAGTGAGTGAGTGAGGGATACATCTAGAGTGAGTGAGGGGCACCTCTATGACATTGGCAGCTAACTAAGACCACTAAAGACCTACCCCTGAAAGCATCTAGACCTGAGACCCCAGCAAGCTGAAGAGTACAGACCTTAGTTGCCTGTGTGGAGATAGCTCAGAGAAGGGCAGTAACAGTAGAAGCTGCAGAGACTCAAGAGGTGGCCTCAGGCAAAAACCATGCTCCTTAGCTCCAAACACAGAGAGCCTGCCCTCCTCACTCAGACTTCTTACTGGAAATGGAAGGTATGCCCAGGAAAAAACAACTTCCCAACACCAAGAAAAACAAGAAGGAATTGACCCTTGATAATTGTTATGGAGGAAAATTCCAGACTACAGAGGAAATATCAGAAGATGACATACAAATAAATGCACCCAAACCTTCCAAAAATAGAAATTCACTACAAGCTCTTAAAGATTTTAAGTCAGAGCTTATAAAAAAGATGGAAGGATTTTGGCAAGAAAAGTGGGAAATAGTTCTATAAAGGAAATAACATTTCAAGGACAGGAACTCCCAATTGGAGAAATAGGTGGAAGCCACAAAAAAGCAGGATACACCAAACCAAAAAGGAAAATCAAAAGATTATAGTGGAAAAACAGTCCTTACATGTTTTTAATGATTGCCTTAATTTCCTCTTCATTAGAGGTAAGGTCTCCCTTTTCAAATTTGATACTATTGATTTGGTTTTCTTCTTTTCTTTTCTTTTTTTTTATTAGATTGACCAGTACTAACTAGCTTCTAGTCTTATTTATTAATCCAATAGTTTTTTTCACTTATGATTTTATAAATTTCTCCTTTAATTTTTAGGATCTCCAAATTAGTTTTCATCTGGAGATTTTTATTTTATTCACTTTAATTTATTTTTATTTGCATGTTCAATTCATTGAACTCTGCCCTCCATAATTTGTTAATATATGATATATATTATCAAGGATATAAATTTCCCCCCGAGTACTGCTTTCACTGTATCCCATAGATTTTGAAAGGATGTCTCATCATTGTCATTTTCTTCAATAAAATTATTACTTGTTTCTATGATTTGTTCTATATCTAATGGATTTTGGAGAATCATTAAATTTCCAATTATTTTTTTTTATTTGGCTCTCCATGTACCCTTACTAATTATTATTTTTATTGCATTATCATCTAAAAAGGTTGAATTTGTTATTTCTTCTTTTTGCATTTGTTTGCAAAACTATGGAAAAATATTCTAGGGGGCAGCTGAGTAGCTCAGTGGATTGAGAGCCAGCCCTAGAGACGGGAGGTCCTAGGTTCAAATCTGGCCTCAGCCACTTCCCAGCTGTGTGACCCTGGGCAAGTCACTTGACCCCCATTGCCTAGCCCTTACCACTCTTCTGCCTTGGAGCCAATACACAGTATTGACTCCAAGATGGAAGGTAAGGGTTTTAAAAAAAAAACTATGGAAAAATATTCTAATATAATTAAATTTTTTTCAAAAAAAAAATAAAAAAAGAAACAAATGAATCTAGTAGTTTAGTGTTTGATAAACCAAAATCCTCAAATTCCTGGAATAGTAACTTAGTATTCAATAAAAACTTGTTGGTGAAATCTAGGTAGAGGCTTACATGTATAACATGTATACACTGTCTACAAGGGGTAACATCATAAATAAATAAGCAAAGGGAAGAACTCAATTTCAGAAGTTAAAATGAAGAATTTTAATTGCACAAAATTCTAAAAGTTTTTAAATAAAAATATTAACCAAGCTAGAATTATAAAAACAAGAAAGTGAGAAAGATTATAGCAATTAGTATTGCAATTATGGAGAAAATTATTACAGGAAGATAGGTGTCTCATATCCAAGGCATCTAAATAACTGATTCAAATTCATAAGAATAAACTATCATGCAATTGACAAATTGTCAGTGGATATAAAAAGGTAGTTTCCTAAAGAAGAAATTCAAGCCATCAATAATCATATAGGAAAAATTGGTTCAAATATCTAATAAATAGAGAAATACAAAATAAAGTAGCTCTAAGGTTCTTTCTCACATCCAACAGATTGGCAAAATTGAGAAAATGGAAAACAACAAATGTTGGCGGGACTATGGGAAAATAAATTAATGTACTGTTTGGTGGGATTCTGGATTTATATAGGCTTTCTAGAAAATGATTTGGAGCTATGATACCCAATTTGTTAAACTATGCTTACTATTTGACCCAGTGATCTCACTATTTGGCTTATACTTCCAAAGGAATCAAAGAAAAAAGAAAAGGAACAAGATGTACAAAAATAGTTATAGTAACTCTTTATATTGGCAAAATAGTAGAAACTAAAGAGGTATCCATTAATTGTAAAATGAGGAAACAAATCATGATTTCTGAATTTAATGGAATTAAGAATTGATATGACGATAATTTTAGTGAAGCCTACAAAGACTTATAGGAATTGCTTCAGAATGAAGTGAGAAGAATTAATTGAATTCTGATCACCTTATTATCAACCATTATGACAGAGATTTTATGATAAGAATTTTTGTTTTAAGGACTATGTTTTCCTTTTACCAGTGACAAGGGTAGGTAGGACAGGACGCTAATTCTTTAATATTATATCCTTAACATAAATTACCCACCATTAACTATTTTTTTCACAAAATAGTTGATAGTGTTTTAAAACACCTTAGAGATCATCTTGTCCAATTTTCTCATTTTGTATCTTGAGATTTTAAGGAATATGCCTGCTCTATCATCCAATAATATTGTAATCTGGGTGTTTATGCACTATTCTGGTCTTGACTTGATTTTAATGAAAATGACTTTAATGAGATTAAAATCCTTCATTATTACAAAGAATGATTAGTATTACCTATGTGCATATGCCAATAGGTTTTTCTGAAATATGAATGTTACATTGTTATGTCCATAGAGATGTCCGCTCTTTTAAGATGAACTATAAGGACAAAAATTTGGCCACAAAAATTGATGAAGTAGGAAATTCATTCATTTTACACACTTCAAACATCTAAACAAGACTTTTTAGTTCTATATAATATCATTTAAAAATAATTATGCCTAACAACAAAGTGTAATGTATATATTGGTTCTATTAAAGACTAGTAAAGCATCCAAACAAAAAAGATTGGAGGAAGGATACATACCAGGTTGTACAAATGGAAATTGATAATCCATACGCATGGAAGAGTTTCTATATTAATAAAAATTAGGAAATGACTAGATGAATAAGATTAAAGCTATAATGTTTTATTGCCAATCAAGGGTTAACTGCTACCTGAGGGTTATGACTCTCCACAGGCATAAATACTATTGAATTATTAAAAAAAAAACTAGTCTGATTTGGGCCTGGCCACCATTGACTCATTTTTTTTATTCTTATCAGTTGGGAGATCTTCTCATTCATGGGAACTTGCCTTTGACTTTTAAGGGAAGTTAAAAGAAAAGAGGTTGAATTTTATAGAAATTCACTTCTTTAACTGGAACATTCCAAAAAGGAAAGGACATATGTGTATAAAACATTAGTACAATAAAACCTGAGCAAACTTTAGTGTTTGGGGCTCAGAATATTCTGTAAAATCAAATATTCTATTTAACTAAGCATTTACTTGAAAATCCCTCTATTTATATTCTTCTGGAAACCTTTTAAAATATATATATCTTCATTTGCCATCTTGACTTCAGAGCATGGAATGATGAAGATTAAAGCATCCCTCCTTGGCAGAAAGACTGGATTATAGGTGCACAATGACATCCAGACATCTCAGTCTGTTGTATGTTTTCTCCTAAACAGCTCTTTCTCTGTCTGCAACATAGGGCAGTTAAGAAAGCACTTTGTTCACTGGAGAACTCCATAGAAATATCAATTATATAGTCTTCTATAGTCTTAGGAAAACAATTCCTAAGAACAAAGAAGAAAATAAACAAATAGAAACACCTTTCCAAAGGCAAATGCTTCTACATTTAAAAAAAATCTCCTTTAATTTTAAATGTTCCAGAGCACCCTGTAAAACAGCACCTTAGCTCTTATTGATGCTCAATGTTTATGTGCTTCAACTTTGAACTTAAAAAAAGGTAAGAGAAAAAATCAGTGAAACATGTGATGATAAATAATGCTAACTCACCAAAACAGTTGACATGTTATGAAAATGTCAGAAGATTAGCAGAATTTCCTCACCTTTCCATACCATTTTAGAGGATAAGATATTTATGATTATCATTACTTTGAACTAGTCAATCATGAGTACTCTGAAAGGCAAACCTAACAAAATTCTTTTGCCAACTATACAACTTTTTGGATGAGGTGTTCATTTTCCTGCCAGGCCAATAAAATACAAATCAGTCCTTGTAAATAAGAAGAAATACCTCATAAAACTGCATTCTTATAATCCAAATTAGCATATTTTAAAGCATGACCATATTATTATTGCCTTGGGAATTATTCTGACTCAATTATACTGTACATCAGTCAAATTACCAGTCAACAGCATTTAAGTACCCATTCTGTGCCAAGCACAAATAACTAGGCACTGAAGATTACAATGGATCAAGTAATTCCTATTTGTGTTATAAGGGAAATGAGGAGAACCCCGGGGATGATGGTTTAAGGTTAGTTTGATTGTGCTATCGAACTAAACCCCCAAAGGATTTACCCTCCTTTTCAGGGCAGAGAACTTTCAACTATGAAGATGACACAGGTAAGCTGAGGGCTTTATCAGAGTTGGGTACACCACAGGAATGGAGAATATTGGGTGATTAGGAAGGTTTGCAAAACCTAATATCTTGGGAGTACCACTCTGTTATAACCCCTGCTGGAGGGAGATCGATAACATTTGAATCAGGGCTTTGTGCTACCTGACTGTAATAGAGATCTCCCCCTCCACTCCACTGGACCAAACCTCCACCCTTCACTCCACTCTTCTAATTCTCTTAAAATATCTGACTGCTTTTGAAATAAACAAACTCCTTTTATTTGGGATAGGAAATTATGATGGGGCTAGTTAGTGATTAAACAGGAGTCCCTATGCTAAATGCCCCCTGGCTTTGGCCAACAGCCAGGACCAGCATGAAAACCTTATCTATTCTTTTTATTCTCTCATGATAGCTTTCCTGAACTAATGTTAAAGTAGTTATATACGTTCTTAAGATATAGATAACACAGAGGAAGATGTTTCTGTCTTCAGGACTGACACAGCCCGCTCTCCAGATAGAATCCCTCTTGGGCCAAGCTGAAATGTCTAATCAGTCCACTTAGATCTTGCTATGGCAGAGATCAGGAGCAATTCACAAACAAAATAGGCATTGAGTTCAATTGGGAAATCTTTAGGGAGAAATGTGGGATTCAAATCCTGAGATCAGGAAAAGAGCTGCTACCATTCCAAGGCTCAGAACCCAACCTCCTATCCATGGGTGATTTCCCAGAAGTCTCTCTTCTCAACATTCCAAATGTCCCTTCCCTGTCACTCTTACTTTTTGCAGTGTTCCAATTCTAATCTGTGTTAAAATCTCCCCTTACACTTGTAAGAACTTATATTTTAATAGTCAAAGTAAAAAAACAAACAAACAAAAAACAAACATATATTGATGCAACTAAGTGATGTGCTAGATAGAGTACTAGACTTGGAGTCAGAATGGCCTGGGTTCAAATCCACTTATATACAAAGGATATCAGCTTGTTTGAGGGATTTGTCTTAATTATTTTCCATTTAAATAAGGTTTTAATGAGGTACTATGTCCCCTCATAAATTAATCCATACTTATAATGCAGCTACATAGTAAGATTTAAAACCATAATGGTCAATTAACACATTCCAATTATAGTGTACTTTTAGTAAAATTAATGCTGAGTAGTGAATAAGGGTTAATACTAATGATAAACAGCCATGATTTAATTATTCAAAGTAAAACATGGTGTTCTTTTAAATAGTGCCATTTGTATTACTCAGTGTTGGTCCAAAGATAATAAAGTCTTAAGAAGGTTTCCCCCAGAAAGAATTAGTCACTGGGGGTGAATTTACTTCTGGACCAAAAGAACACCAAGTCTATTTTCCTGTTTTGCATTCAAGGAAGGACATGAATGAAATGGGATGTTCAATTCCTCTTTTTGTTACTGTTATTATAGCAGAAACCTGGCTCAGCAGCAATATTCAGTGTTAGGAACAGTGAGTTCTAGTCCTGGGTTTTCCAGACTTGCTGTGTAGTCTTGGACAAACCTCTGAATTTCTTTATCCCCTCATTGCTTTCATTTATATAATGAGGGTAAAAATACTGTAATGAGCAAATTAGTTAATCAATCATTTCAAACTGCTAAGATTAAAAGTGTTTTAAATGCAAATGAAAGGCATTTTCTATGGCAAGAATTCCGTTTCATGGTCACATGTTCAGTCTCTGAAAGCTAGTTCCTGATACAATTATACTGCATATTTTTAACATACTTATTACTTGTGTCTAATGTAGTAAAAGTCCTAGAAACATAAAAATTACTTACAAACATAATCATATACTTAGAATATAGAGCAATGACTTATATGGAAGATTTGGGAAATGGGATTGTATTTTTTTAAAAAATTGCTTTTCCTGAAACGAGAGAAAACCCATATGGATAACAAGACAGAACTTTTCATTGAAAGTTGGAAGACAGCCACGATTTAGAAAATTTTAGGATCTAATTCTCAGCTTTAAGAGATAAAACCAAAATAACTGCCAAGAACTTAAATCCTAAATACTAGATAAACTTAAGCTGACAAAGTATTTTCTCTAGAAAACTCAACATGCTTTTACACATGTGAATATAAATACTACATATTGATTGAACAATTCAATAAAAATCATTAATTAATTGCCTATTGGGTAAAGAGTACAAGCTATATACTGCATAAGATGAAGTTTGGATAATATATAGTTGTCTTCATGGACAATATAGACTAATAAGAGAATATAGGGACAGCTAAGTGGCACAGTGATAAAGTTGAGCTTTAGAGTCAGGAACATCTGATTTCAAATTGAACTTCAAACACTGTGTGACCCTAGACAATTCTCTTAACCAAGTTTGCCTCAGTTTCTTCTCCATAAAATTATCTGGATAAGTAATGGCAAACCAATCCAACATCTTTGCCAAGAAAACCTCGAAAAGGGTTATGAAGAGTTGGACATGACTGAGAAATGGCTGAACAACAACAACAAAGAAGATGTGAGCCAGTGGAGCAATTTGTGAGGTCTAAAGGAAGAAAGATCATTGTCAATGGGAACAATAGTTTTCAAAATGAGATCACATATTAGCAATATGAACATAAGCAAATCAGGAGAAAATGGCAGAGATGACACTTTCCCTATTCCTTATATGAGCTTTCTATCAATCACATTATGAAGTAAATATGATGATGTAATTAGATATGACAATGATCTGATAAAAACAAATATTGCGAAGATTATTTGAAATGTAGATTTACTTATTTTTCCCCTTTCTTCCTCTTTATTTTAATTTTTTCCATAGTTACATGATTCTTGTTGTTTCCCTCCCCTATTTCTTTCCCCTTCCCCAAGTTGACAAGCAATTTCACTGGGTTATATACATATTATCATTAAAATCCTATTTCCATATTATTCATTTTTGTAATAGAGTAATCTTTTTAAAACCCAAACCCCAAATCATATAACCCAAAAAGTGATAAATTATGTTTTCTTCTGGATTTCTACTCACATTGTTCCTTCTCCAGATGTGAAATATAGATTTAAGTCCCATCTGTCTATCTGTCTGTGTATCGATATATCTCCTTAGGATAATAGTTATAGATAGTATGAACCTGCCATAATTTCAAACACATATCCAAACTAAAAAATCAGAACATGAAGGAAGACCTCCAAATTCTTTCAGTAATGTTTAAAGTTGTGTAATATTAAATGCAGCACTTGATGTCATTTCCCTAAATGTAATCATAAATATATAGAAGCCTCTTTGGAAGTTGGCTACTTAATAGCAAAAGAAAAAGGAAGAAAATCATAGACAATTGATATTCAGACACTGACCTACTTTTTCAATTTAAGTTTATCTAGTATTGGAGATTTAAGTGCTTGGAGGTTATTTTGCTTTTATCTTTTATAGCTGAGAATTAGATCCTAAATCATGAGTATCTCCACCTCATTTATCTTACCCAATTTGGCTCAGCCAAGGCCCAAGTTCCTGGCCCTTGTCTATGAACAACACTCTAGGAGATTGTAAGGATTATTATTCATCTGTGACCCACTCCTACTCCTGTGACTAACAAACTGACACCACCTGTTTCTTACTATCCTTGTTCTACTATCATCATCCACCCACAAAGCATCCCTCAATTCCCACCTCCAGTTCTCTCATTCCTATCAATTTCAACTCTGCTATATCATATCCCACTCTAGCTCTACACATCTCAACTATGTTCTCTAAACTTATTTATACAGTGAAAAATGTCCCTTCATTTTGTACTTCTATCACATACTTTTATCTATTTAAGCTCACAGAGACTTATTTTCTCTCAAATGACACTACATCCCTTGCCATGCACTCTAGTATTGGCTATACACTCATTTCATCTCTGACATGATGATCTTAGAAGGGGAATTTGAATAAGCCTTGTTCCACACTGCCTCTGGCAGACTCTCCTTTGCCACTTTGACCCAACAATCTTTCCTCTGAAGTTAATAGCATCACAATTTTCCACATTAAAATCATGGTGGCTATTTTATACTATACTATATGCTTCCTCTTTTCTCAATAAGATTATCACATGGCTCACTGTATTTCTCTGCTCTAGTCCTTCCCCTTATTTGACCATCCAGTTTGATGCTCCCTCAAAATTGCCAAACGCAGAATTCTGCAATCTCTTCAATCTCCTAACCTATTCTGCAATTCTATCTCGGTAGTCTTATACAGTCATTCCATGGATCTTCTTTATCATGTGTCCCACTACAAAAAAAAAAAAACAAACTAATATTTCTCTGCCCATAACCTCAAATAAGTCCCTGAGCCTCATCTCATCTAATCTTTCCACCAAACCTTAATGGAAAAGGAAAGGAAGAAAAAGGGCAAAAAAGAGAAGAGAAGAGAGAGAGAGAGAGAGAGAGAGAGAGAGAGAGAGAGAGAGAGAGAGAGAGAGAGAGAGAGTACAGAACCTGAAAATCATTTCACTAGTACCTATTGTTCTCAAATCATTCTAATATCTCTCCTCTTTTTTTCTGCCAAATGAGTAAAAATAAGTCTAGCTCCAAAATTTCTTTTTTCTCTTTTACTTTTCAATCCTTTTCAATCTTGTTTTTAAACTCAAAGACAATAGAAACTGTTCTCTCTAAAATACTAAACAATGTCTTAATTGCCAAATTTAATAGCCTTTTTCTTATCTAGCTTGAAATCTTCATTACATCTGACACTATTATAGCCCAATCTCTCCTGGTTTTCCTTCTGTCAGTTTGGCCACTCCTTAGTCTCCTTTAAGATTCTTCCTCCAGATCATGCCCTCTAATTCTGGCTTTGTCCTTGGCATTCTTTTTTCTTGCTATATTACCACAGTGACTTCATGAACTCTTTTGTATTTAATTAACATACACAGTTATATGACTGGTCCTGGTCATGTTTTCAAAGGGATGAACAATCAAAAATGGTTTTGAGACTAATGGATGAAGAAGAGAAGATACCTGTTAAGAGAAGTTATTTAAAATGGGTTTTAATTAATTACAAGGCATCTGAAAGGCAGACACAGGTAAGGGCAGGTAAGGGCAGTCCATTCTTTTCACAGGGACTCTGGGTGCCTTGACATTGGTGTGGAGATATAAAGACATCACAAGCCTCTGGACTACATGAGGGCAAGCAGAATTCTAGTGACTTCTATCTTCTCAAAACTTTGATAAATTATAACATAGCCTTCAAAAACATTCATTAAGGCAAAATAAAATATGTACTGTATATTTTAACTTTGGAGGCATTGTGGTAATACTATGTAATTATCCATTTAGGGAGCATTTACTACTCAGTGTTTTTGAATTCGCACTATACAACTCTTTGGTGTCCAGAATTAACTCCTCAAAAACTAGGAAAAAAGACTCTATAACTTTCAATCAACTTTTGCAACACAATGACAATAGTCATCTCTGCTTCAAATCAAGTTGAATTCTGGACCGAGAACTCTTTTGTGAAGACCTCAACTCATGCAATAGGTTCAATATAAATTATGTGACCAATTTAATTGTGACTCCAGTAAAGTACTGTGAGAGATGACTTGTAGTTCTCAAATTCTTTAGGCTCAGGTCCCCTTTACACTTAAATATTACAGAGGACTATTCAAAAATCATTTGTTTATGTATTATAACTCATAATATTTAACTCATCACACATTACAATGTCTTAGTTTGATCAGGAAAGTCTTTTTAATCTAGTGAATTCTCTGAAAGGGTCTCAAGGACCCCAGAGAACTTTGAAAATCACTAGTTGAGAGGGAAATGGGAGGATACAGGCTGGAACATTTCTTAAGAGGCTTAAGAAGGAAAATAGCCACGTGGTTTTGAGAATCCATACTTAAGTGACAGAAGTTAGAATAGAAAGGCACAGAAATGTATGAAAAAAAAATCAAGAAACTGAAATTTTAAGTGAGTTTCTCAAAGTATCTAAATATTAGGTTCAGTATTTTCCCCATTAAATTCTAAGAGATTTCAGTGTTGACCTTCAAGACTTGTTAACAATAGACTACCAGGGTAGTCCTTAAACATTTGAAGAGAAGAACTGAAATATGAGTTAGATAAAGTTGGAATACCTATGAAATCTTAAAGCACTACTCAAATGTATACAGTGTAGCATAATAAAGTGTTGGATTTGGAGTCAGAGGACCTGGGTTCAAATCACATTTCTTCCAATTAGTAAATATAATTAGTCACATGTGAAGTCTCAAGATAGTCATTTCATTTCTCTAGTCCTCCACTGTTTATTCTGTAAATTAAAGCATTTTCTTAGATGATATCAAAGAACATTTTCATTTCTAACATATGTTCCTAAGAACTATATTATCTATTAAGTTACTATTAATTTGTGACCAAAAAGAATAAAGAACTTAACTTATATTTCCATTGTAATTTGTTTATGCCTTGGAAAAAATCTAGATCATTATTTGGTCAACTAAATGAACAAGCAACCATGTTCACATTTTAAATGACTCTAAGAATGTTGTAGATAACCTAATCAAAACAGACATATTACAACTTTGCATAGATTCATCAACTTAAAGATCCAGAACATATTTCACTGTGGTCTTATGTGTAAAACCAGTAAAAAAAAACCAAAGGGCTGCTCACTAGTGACAACAGTTTAACTTACAACTTTGCCAATTTAAAAAAAAATCAAATTTATGCAGTCATTTCATACTTCAAAAATCATATAGCTTTCATAGTCAAATCTTAAAACTGCAATAGAAAGTTCATTAACTTTGAACCAAATATTCTTCGATGCACATAAATTTTAATGATTTCAGTAACATTATAAAATGTTAAACTGCGCATATCATTTTCAATGACGATTACTAACGATAAAATATTTTTCCCCTTCTACACCAGACATTGTGATTAGTGCATTCTAAAGACTCATGTCTCAGTGCCAGGTTTTAAATCAAAGCTTTGTAATATAAAAAGAAAAATTTTACAAAAACCTCAAAAACATTTATTTCAGTTTCTCATGATGCTGAAAAGTTAGCCCGTGATGGACAGCTATCAGCTTACCTGGAGGTTCTTTGGATGGGCATTTCTGGAATGAGATCTATATCTATGATGCTTGTGATTATGCTTATATGCCACTACATTAAAATAAGTGTGGATAAGTAGAAACCTGAGGCTCCTGATTTTTTTAGGGGAGGCAAAATTTGAATTATGTACAGAATACAGAATAAATACAGTTTATTTATTTTTAAATCAAAATCTTGCATAGGTGCACAGTAGATAGAACACTAAGACCACAGCCAGGAAAAACTGAGTTCAGATCTGTCCTCACACACTTAATGGCTCTCTGACTCTAGACAATTAATTCCCATCTGTCTCAGTTTCCTCAATTTTAAAATGAAGTTAATAATAACATCCACATCTCAGAGTTGTTTTAAGGATCAAATGAAAAAAAAAAGATTTTTAAAGACCTTAACACGGTATCTGACACATAGGAGGTACTTAATAGTTCCTCCCATCTCTCCTTCCTTCCCTCTTTTGTTATCTTCTTTTCTTCCTCCCTCCCTTTCTTTTTTAATTCCTTATTATCCTATTTTCAATATATTCTGCACAATCTTTCCTTCTATTTCAGAAATACTGTATAATAATTTATTTGTATTCATGCTTTTATATTTATATAACATTAAAATATAATGCCAATCATAAAATATCAAGATTTAGTAATCTCATCTTTTTTCATAGTTTGTAATAGAGATTTTTTCAATGGAAACATATTAGAATATTTTCATACTTTCTTCCTCTCTTACTGAATATATTCTACTATGTCAAAATACTAAAAGGTACCATGTAATGATCTTACTTAGATCTCTTGCTAGATCTAATTTCTTTGATATAGGAACTCTCTCTCTTCTTGTTTGCTTCCTGATCACAGAATCCTTAGTTTCCCACTGGATTCAGCTCAGATACCATTTCCTTGAAGAGATTTTTTTTTCCCAAATCTGCACCCATATAACTGAGATGATGTCAGAAATGGTCTTCTTATGTCAATTCTATCCTCTCCTCACCCCTCTGCATAATCTTCACAATGTAAGACTCTGAATGTATTCTTCTTTTAAAAAAATTGATACCAATTATTTTATACCTTAAAAACATTGGAAAACTCTGTGTTATAATAAAAGATCTCAACAATCTAGTGCCAGTCTACCATCAACAGCTGATCTTATACTACACTTCTTCAATTACTCCTAGTTCTAAGGAAAATGAACTATTTTCCGTCTTCCATTTTCATCCTCTGTTCTGTTCTGTGGTCTTTGCTCATACTATCTTTATGCCTTCAATTGGTTCTCATATTATTTCCATCTGTTTAAACTCCTTTCCTTCTCCATGGTTCAAGCCAGGAGCCCTTTTCTGTAAAATCTTCCCTGGTCTCCTACTGTTAAGTGAAAGTAATCTCTCTCTCTCTTTGGGTGTCTTATGCCATTTTACATAGACCTCTCATTTACATTTCCCTTGTTCTTCTTGGCTTCATAATTATCTGTGTGCTTGTTCTCCTCCATTCCAACACTAAATCATAAATATTCTGAGGGGAGTCTGTGCCTTATTATCTTTATGACTATAGTCAGTAACACCATGCCTTTCTCATTGTAGATAGTAAACGTCCAATTGAATTTGATTGAGGGTTTTTGTGAAGATAAAAATAAGGGGAAAAGGAAAGTTCTTTGTAAACTCTAGGTATCATATATTCACAAGTTGTTATTAAAAATAAGAAAAGAAAATAGCATCTCCAAAATGACAACAACAAAGCCAATCAAGAAACTCAGAACCTACTGTGAAGCTCATTAAAACCTTGAAAGAGGAATATAGAATCTGAATAACATCAACAAGCTTCATTATATTCATACAAAATATTATATAGTATAATCAAGTTTTCATCAGATTGTAATGGAGTCTGTTATTCCCAATGACACACTATCCTTCAATTCATAGTGGTTGTTTATTTTTAATTTTTGTATTTAATTCTAGAATACAGATGATAGGATTCTTTCTCTTGGCATGTTTGTAATTTCCTACAAACATTGTTGTTTAAGAAATATGCAAATACATAAAAAGATTATCCACATACTGCGTCTAACTAGTGTCACTCTCTGTCAAGTTCCACCTTTAACTACCATCCCCTCACCTTGCCTTCTAACCAGTCATTATTGTTATTATTATTATTATTATTATTATTATTAGCGATTATCTTGCATACAGGTGTTTAGGTCTAATTCCATTTCTAGGTATCTGTTTCTACACAGGAAGAAAGCCGATATGAAACTTTGGGCAGAACCACAATTTTGTCTCTCTATCAGGAATTTTAGTTGCTAGAGTCCTATACTGATTTTCCTATCCAAAAGTCCAGGCATTTTCTGTCCTCTGAAAACAATGTGTTTTTTAATCATCTCTTATCTACCTGGATTTCCTGACCTACTGATCTCTCCAATCCTTTAAAAAGGTTTACTCCTTTATCTCTACCCAACTCACCTCTCCAATGCCATTAGAAAAGTGACCTTTTGTCTCACTACTTTTCATAAACATGACAGTATGGGACTGATGGTAATGAGGCTAATGCAACAAAGACGAGACTCTTAATTTATTTCCTGAGATATGTTGAAAGAATGAGGTAGAAACAGCATGTTTCAGTGAAAAGAACATAGACTGAACACCAGGACACATGGGTTATATAGTCCCAGCTTTGCCATTTATTAAGTGTGTCTCTTCAGACAAGTCATTTCAATTTTATGTGATTCTATATCTTCATTAGTCAAATGATATGGTTGGAATCAGATTGTTAGAGTGGAAAGGGTGCTAAATTTGAAGTCAAAGGATTTGTGTTCAAATCTGAACCATTCTATTTGCAATATCTTTGGACAAATCATCTTGGACAAGTTACTTTATCACTTTCCATTTCTGTGTTTTTATCTGTAAAATGGCAAAATGGACAGGGAGGTTCTTTCCAGCACAAGTCTGTGATTTGAAATTAGAGGACCTTGGGACTTCTGGGTAAACATGGCTGCAATCTAGACACGCTTCCTCTTCCCATCACCGAGCGAAATAGACTACCTCAAAAGAGCATAAAAATCACCTTTGGAAGAATGGAGGGACTCTCCAGTACCCCACAAAAACGAAGGTATGTGGGGTTTGAACATTTCCACACTATAAGAAGGAGGAAAAGCTTGCACAAAAAACGTGAACTGAGCCGCCCTTCCCCCACACACACCTCTCCCACCAAGCCAGAGTAGGGTATCAGAGCGCTCACTGGGACAGCGACTGAGTGAGAAACGTCTCTGTCTGAGGGGGCACACCAGGGTCCTTTGGATCTAAAGACTGCTAGGAAACAACCTCTCAGGGCGGTTTCTCGGGAGAACTCTGGGAACTGGAAAGCACATGGATGGTGGGTCCCCTGCAAACTGGGAAGTGAGGAGTCTCGAGAGTCTGTAAAAACTGCCTAAGGCCAAAGCTTTGCCCCACACTGTAGTGAAAGGCTGGGCAAGCCAGGCTCCCTGGGAACTGACAGGGAATACCAGAGTTCCACCCCTCAGCAGCACGGGCAAGAAGAGACCACAGAGCACGGGGGTGGGTGCACTGGTGGGGGCCAGCACTCTAAGAAACCTCAGAGGCTGGGAAGAACTAGACTGAGGCAACCTAAATTCACAGAAAACCCGCCCATATCACCCAGACCTCAGACCAAAAAGGAAAGGGGAATAAAACCACCAAAGGAATGGCTCACATGGCCCAAAATCAAGCCACCAAGAAGAAAGGGGAAAAAGTGACCATTGAAAACTTTTATGACGGGAGTACCCAAGGAAAAGAAGGGAAAGAGGATGAAATCCAAACAAAATCAAAACAGGCCTTCCAAAATGGAAATTATCCACAAGCTCTGGAAGAACTCAAATTGGAGCTTATCTAAAAGATGGAAACCTTCTGGAAAGAAAAATGGGAGAAAGAGATCAGCAGTCTGATAGACAAGACTTCACAATTGGAGAAAGAGCTGGAAGTCTCTAACAAAAAGGCAGAACGAGCTGAAAAACAAATCCAGTCCCTAAAGACCAGAAATAAGCAACTGGAAGACAGTAAGCTTGCAAAACAGCAAGAATTATTAAAGAAATTAGAGGACCTTGGTTGGAATTCTGGCAATATCGTTGCTACTTACATGACGTTGGCCAGTGAATGAACTTCTCAAGGTTCCCGTTTCCTTATCTATAACATTACCTATTGCACTATGTGTCTTTAATAATCCTTTCTTGCTAGGAATCTAGAATTCTGTGTCTAAGGTCTCTTACAGTTCTAAAATTCATAAAATCTATTTATTAGTATATTTAGCACAAAGTTCATTTCAAGGTAACAAAAATAAAGAATTCATGTCAAGATCTTTATGAAGACACTCCTCATCAGTAATGAGGTGAAATGAAATGTCATTTAAAAATCTGTTTGAAAGAAAATGAAATTCATTTTAGCCAGTTACCTTTTCCAGCAACTTATAAGAGTCAAACAAGGAAGCATTCATCACAAATAAGTTAAATTATTATCTGTTATAAGGTGAGGGCATGATCACAGACTGTATTGAATTTCTAATGTGCCAATAGTAACACACTCTAAAAAAGGTGGAATAAAAATGCTAGGCATGGAGACTTGACACATAATATTTACAAAAATGGTTGTGCATCAAAGACAAAGCCTTATTTTAAAGCATGCAATCTTTGTAGAACATGGATGCTTCTATAGGACTCAGCCCAGCTGTGGCTCTGAACAGGATCCTCTGAAAAATACTCTGAAATGAATATTTATCAACTTTTCTCTAGAAATTATATTTAGCAACTGCAGCAGATGCCACCAGCTTCCTCATGTAAGCTATGGAACAAATTAGAATTCTTCACCAATCATGCTGTTTCCCTCTGCTGCTTGACAGTTAAGTGCAAAGCTGTATTGTGGAGACAGAAGAAATGCATACACAACTTAGTATAAGCTATCTCCTTTCACTATTACACATCATAAACAAATTTCAAATACAAAATAGATAGATATGGTGACTTAGTGTTTGGAATGCCAAGTTCTTCCCCACACAAGCAGAAAATCCTGAGCATGACAATGGGATGTCCACTGACTGATATCACTGGTATATCATTTATTATTCTCATGCCCTCCCTCTGTGACTTTTTAAAAATTGTCAAAGAACACAGTCTTCATATACAAATAAAAGTAGGAGATTTGACACTTTGACATTTACAATCAATTTTTAGCTCAACAAATTTTTAAAAATATGACAAAATTCACTAGGATTAAAAAAACACCTTACCTTTTGTTTTGGAATCAATACTAAATATTGGTTCTAAGACAGAAGAGCTGAAAGAGCAGAGCAATTGGGGTTAAGTGACTTGCCCAGGATTGCCCAGCCTGCTTAAGGACAGATTTGAACCCAAATCTACCTTCCATCTGGAGGACTAGTTCTCTTTCACTGAGACATCTAGCTTCCCTTTGGATTTTTAAAAAATCCTAAGTTGTGAAACTTCAAAAAATCCCATCAAAAAACTTTTTAAAATCTTGGTCTTCTGTGGGGAATTGTTACTGACCAATAAGAATTCAAGAAGGAAGAATGTACACTTGCTCATACTAGGTGAATTCAGATTGATCCCTCTATTGAAAAATTTAAATATGACATCTCTTCCAAATAAACAGCAGTGTTGCTAGGGTCAGAAGTAATATAGTTAAAGATAATGCAACCTGAAAGACAACCAGTTTTGAAGGCAATATAGGAGCATATGAAAAATAAAACCTGGAATGGTACATCCATTTTGCAAGAGACATAGAAGAGAAAAGCTTAAGAGAATATAGACTTTTATAGGTAGACTAGGCTAAATTAGTGAAGTTTTAAAGTTCTTATTATGATCAACTTTTTTAATAAAATTTTACCTAATTTGATTGCCTTGTGAAAATATTGCCTTATCATTGTTCCTGACATATTTACTCAATATGAATGTTGTTCACCTATAAAGCAATTAATGTTAATTTCAATTAATACTGACTTCATGAAGATAGGAAGTAGTATAATTTTTAGTGTACTACTGGCATATTTTTAGGTTTTATTTTCATCATCTTTCCAAGTTGATCCAATCTAATTAAAAAGAGTATTTATTAAGGAGTTAGGATGTATGGGGCACTGTCCCAGGTGCTAAGAATACAAAAGCAAAACAAGAACAATTCATTCCCTAAAGGATATTGCCCTTATATCCCCCAGTATTACCAATTGAATTGAATTGGGACTGAGGACAACAAAGAATAAGAAAACTTAGAATTAAAAAGTACCTTAGAGATCACCAGGTCTAAGGCCCTCATACTATCAAAGAAACTGAGCACAGAGAAGTATATATATATTTTTACATTTTTTTCCACATACACATAGATATAATTTAACAATGTTTAGCAATCATTTTCTGACATTTTGAGATACATGTTATTTTCTCCCTCCCTTCCATCCCTCTGCCCCAAATTGGCAAGTAATATGATCAGGATTTTACATGTGTTATAATACAATACAGAGTTCCATGTTCATCATGTTGTGAAAAAAGACACATCCCCAGAGCTGAGATTCAAACTGAGGCATTCCAACTATAAATTCATCACCTTTCTTTACACCATGTTATCTCTTGTTTTGCCAGATAGTTTATGGTAAATTAGTTCATTATATTGAGGACAGTACCAATAACACCAAGGTGAAAAATTTTCCATTTGGCTTCTTTCTGATCTATACCCACAAATTGCTTCCACAAAAACAAGCCTTCTTCCAAATAAATTGGGTGACAACTATAAGCAAAAGGAATGGATTATTTTGGGAGGTAGTAAATTTCTTATTGCTGGTTTAAAAGAGGAGAAAAACAGAAAACTTGATTGGAAATATTATAGAAGGGATTCATGATGGGATAAAGTCTTTGTTAGACTAGTGACCTCTAATTTCTCTTCTTATTCTAAGACCATTTGATGCTGGGTTATCATGTTTGCTTCTCTTTCAATTAAAAAGTTTTCCACTTCACAAACAATAGTAATTCACATTAAATATATAATAAAAGAGTATATGTACCATGTTTTACCTTATTTTAGTAGCAGACACAAGGTCCAAAATGAACTTTAATATTTTCCTAGTCCTCTGATTTCACATTCTCATATCTATCATTTAAAAGATGATTTCTTCATATTTCTATCTCATAGTTTACCATATTGATGAAGTTGTTTATAACATACATGCATATGTGCAACAATATAGTAATGTAAACACAGAGTCTTACCTAGAATTTAATGCACTTAAAAGGGATCCTAGAGAGGAATTCATGCTTTCTTTCAATAAAAAAGCTGCTATGGGCAACTAGGTGGTTCAGTGAATACAGAGCAAGGTCTACAGGTTCTGGGTTCAAATCTTGAATTAGAAACTTCCTAATTGTGTGACCCTGAGCAAGTCACTTAATCCCAATTACCTAATCCTTAATGCTCTTCTGCCTCAGAACCAACAATTAGTATTGATACTAAAATGGATTATAAGGTGTTTTTTTTTAAAGCTTTCAGCTTTTTCAAACAGACAAATGTTAAACCATTATGGTAGTGAGAGGCCCTTTCAGTATTCTGTATTGCTGTAACTGATTAGGCAATGATTTGAGACTTTATTAAAATAAAACATTTATCTTTTTATAATTTTTTTAATTTATAGGAGAGATTTATTTGAAGAAATATTAAAACATATAAAAACTACATAAATTATTAATTTCCACTTGCATAAGTGGTAGATTATTTAATATAATTCATCCACTACTTTTCTATCTCATCAAATGCCAACATGACTGCCATGCCACCTTTATTGCTTGGATCCTGCAGGAATTCTGTTTTCTTCTATAGAGTACATATTATTCTTAATGGTTTTGGAGTTCCTGCTCTGTCGCTGACAAGGCTCAGTCTCTTCCCTCCCTCCCCCAAAACCCTGCCTTAATGTCCTCAGTGCACACACTGCTGGTTCATCCAGAAAACCAAACTGATTGCCAATGCTTCTGCTCCCTGAAGAACACACTGTTCTGTCAATATAACTACTGGGGCCCAAAGTACAGGAAGGGGGACATGTTGTATGCCAAGATCCCATTTCATCAGAACTATGCCTCATCCTAGAGGAAGCAAAACCTCTCAAACAGAGCCGACATTCACAGGCCCTCTCTGATCTCCTTGAAAAGGAACACAACATCAAAATCCCAAGTCATGTAACCATGAGAGAGATCTGAAATCAGGATGTTTTCTCCACTAGCTCTTGAGAGACAGTGTTGAAAGATTCTGTTTCTTATACTTTTGCAAAAAAATAGGATCTGTATGGACTGCTCCAAGAGAAACTTAATGAATTACAGAAAACTGAGATCTTCTAAATGTTTTCAGTTGGTCCAGGCTTTTCTTTCAAAGTGTGCAAAAGGTGAAGGAAAAGAAAGTTAATCAGAGACAGTATAAACAGTATGGTAAAGGAAAACTCTGTCATGATGCAAGAAGAATCATTTCATAATTGTAAGCTAAATGGTTCTACCAGAGACAAAATAGATATTTTCTGATATTCTCTTCCTTTTAACATCTTTAGCTCATCTTTTTTGCACTAATGATATCAACATCACATTCAACTAAATATTATTGTTTTGGATGACACTTTAAATCATGCTTCTGACACTTTGTGTAATTTATGCACCAAGGGAACTTAAATTACCTTTTTGGGGTTGCTAGGATACTCTTTACTGAGTTACTGTTTCACTGCTCAAAATGGTGCCATATAGCTTGAAAGAGAATAAGGTAAAGGAGTAAGAAAATATGATTTGTTATAAGGAAGTAAAGGAGGGGTACTGAATGAAAAGAAAATGAAATTCAATAGGAATTCATGTAAAGTTTTACATGAGATTGTTAAAAATTAGATTTTATAAAGACAATGTGAGTGGATGATGGTGAGTACAGGAATTTTTCTGAAAAATATCCAGGGGTTTAATGGATTGCCAATTCAAAATGAGTGAACAGTATTATAAGTAGTCAGTCTGAGGCTTGCTTCAGAGAGAAGCAGAATTTGCAGGAATAAAGAGTTGGTAGTATCATGACACTCTGTTACAAACACATTTGGAGTTTTCTGCAGTGTTTTGGTATCACATTCTAATAAAGACATTGATGGAATGGAGAATATTCAGAAGGGAGAAGTCAAAATGGAAAAGGGCCCTGAAGTCATACCATCTAAAGCCTGGTTGAAAGAACTAGGGATATTTAACTTGAAAAAGAGAGGATTCAGTAGGCAAAGGATTTGTCTTCAAGTGTTTAAAGGGATGTTATATGGAAGAAAGATTAGACTTGTTTTATTTGTCCCTAGAGCACAGAATCAGAAGGAATAGGTAAGAGTTGCAAAGGGGAAACATTAATTCTAGAAAACCATCTTCAGAAATCAGAGTTGTCCCAAAATGGAATGACTCCAAAAATGGAATGATTCCAAAGATGTTTGGTTCTACTCATGAAATATAAGCTGAGGTTACATGATCCCTTGTCAAGTATGTTACATTTTTTTCAGATATGAGTTGGACAGGATTGTCCTATCCAGCTCTAAAGTTCCTTGATTCCAAATGATGGTATTAAAAAAATGGAAAGCTTTATCATTTTGATGGAAAGAGCATTAAAGGGCATTGTCTTTGTAGGTACAGTTAAAATACAGAACAAGAGACTAGAATCTTTGGTCACAATGAAGAAAAACATATACAAATGGAAAAGGGAAATTTAATTTTAAGAAAATATCTGTAAATAAATATGAGAAGGCTTTTGGAAAAAAAAGAGAAAAGAGTAAGGAAGTACTATATGTGATCATTTCTGAAGTCTCTTTCAGCCTCAAGCCTATGACATAATCCTATGAACATGTTGAATTGAATTTAAAACTTTCCCAAGAGTTGCTACCACCTGTTTCCATGATAAATACCAAGCAAGTGTGTGAGTGTGTATGGTGGGAAAGAATTTAAGAACATATGCCTAGATTTTTACTCTACCCACCATTCAATGCTAACAAACTGCTTTTTCTAGAAGAACTAGTTATGAAGGCTGATATGTAGTCCCAACTGTATCAACTCTACAAGGAATTCTATCTATGACAATGAAGGTACATGGCAATTAGATAGCATAGTGAATATACCATTGGAGTTGGAGTTGGGACAATCAAATTCAAGTTCTACCTCAGACACTAGCTGTCTGGTGATCCTGGTCAAATCATTTAATCTCTCTGTTTCATTTTTTTTTCTTTAAAATAAAGTGAGTCAAGGAGGGTGGAGCCAAGATGCTGGTGTAGAGGCAGCAAAAGTTCAGACCTCTGAAAACCCTTCCTTACCAATTACAAACTAATGGCTTCTAGGGGACTGAAAAATCAAACCTAACAACAAGACAGAGCCAAGGAATCCTCCTGCTGGACTCAATTCAAAAGGTAAGCCCCCCCAAAAGCCAGAATTTGCAAAGACTCCATTTTAAGGGGAAGGAAGGTCCCAGGACCCCTCCCCAATCTAGAGCATGAAGCCTCCAGAAGCAGCGGGGAAACTCTGGGTGGCCAAAGGCACTGATATGGAAGAAGTACCTTGTGGACAGGGCTGTGGCAAGGCCCAGAGTGTCAAACACAGGTGATGGGGAAGGAGCTGGATAGGGAGAGCAGCTCAGGCAGCCTGGTCACAGAGCCAGAGACCCTCCATATTGCTCCAGCCTTCTAAGATGTTTTGGCATCAGAGCATATCTATCCCAACCCAGCTGAACTTAATCACATCAAAGCTTCCAGAGGACAGGGAAGCTCAAGCTCCCTCCCCAACAGATTGTATTGAGAGGTCTCCTGACAAAGCTCCAAGAGGGGAGACTAAAAGAAAACCCCAAAGTAAAAAGAAATAGAGAATCAAGACACAGATAACTGCAGGAAGCAAAGAAGGGGTAAATATGAGCAAAAAACAGAAAAAGAAAAAAGAAATTACAATCAATAGCTTTTATACAGACAATGAACAAAGAGCAAAAGGAACAGAGAAGGAGGAGGGGACATCAAGCAATAAAACAGAAATCCCAGTGAATTGGATACAGGCTTTGGAAGAACTTAAAATGAAATTCAAAACACAATTAAGAGTGGCTGAAGACAATTGGAAAAAGAACTTAAAAAGTAATATAAGTCATCTGGAAACAGAAAAATAGTGTCTTGAAAGCCAAACTCAACCAGCTTGAAAATGAGGCAAAGGCGATGAAAGATGAGGCAAAGAGGATGAAACATGAGGCAAAGGAGATGAAAAATGAGGTGAAGAGGATGAAAGATGACCTACAAAGAAAATCAGACCAGAAGGAGAAGGATGACCAAAAAGCCAGGGATTAAACCCAGTCCTTAAGAACCAGAATACAACAGCTATAATTAAGTGACCTCATAAGGCAGTTGGACACTATAAAACAAAACCAAAAGAATGAAAAAATGAATGAAAATATGAAGCATCTCATTCACAAAACATAAGATTTAGAAAATCGTTCCAGGAAAGACAACTTAAGAATCATCAGTCTACCAGAAGACCATGACAAAGGAAAAAGCCTGGACATCATCCTACAGGAAATTATCCAAGAAAACTGCCCTGATATTCTAGAACAAGAGGAAAAAGTGGAGGTTGAAAGAATTCACAGATCACCTCCTATACTTAATCCCTAACTGACAACACCCAGGAATGTTATAAACAAATTCAAGAACTATCAGACCAAGGAAAAAATATTACAAGCTGCCAAGAAGAAGTCATTCAGATACCATGGAACCACAGTGAGGATAACAGGATCTGGCTGCATCTACACTGAAGGACCAAAAGGCATGGAATATGATATTCTGGAAAGCAAGGGAACTAGGTCTACAACCAAGAATCAACTAACCAGGAACTAGGAATCTATCTACCAAGACACTAACTAGGAATCTACAACACTAACTAGGAATCTATCTGCCGAGACAAACACAGGAATTATATGACCAACAATTGAAAAAACATTGATTGCTCATGGGTAGGATGAGATACCATGATAAAAATGACAATCCTACCCAAATTAATTTACTGATTTAATGCCATACCCATTGAACTATCAAAAAACTTTTTTACTAAATTAGAAAAAAACCATAACAAAGTTCTTTGGGAAGAACAAAAGATCAAGGATATCCAGGGAAATCATGAAAAAAAAATGCGAAGGAAGGAGGACTTGCAGTCCCACATCTCAAACTATACTCTAAAGCAGTGGTCATCAAAACAATTTGGTACTGGCTTAGAGACAGAATGAAGTATTAGTGGAATAGACTTGGGGTAAATGACCTCAGCAAGACAGTCTATGATAAGTCCAAAGATTCCAGCTTTTGGGACCAAAACTTAAATTTGACAAAAACTGCTGGGAAAATTGGAAGACATTATGGGAGAGATTAGGTTTGGATCACCATCTC
Source organism: Monodelphis domestica (assembly GCF_027887165.1). Lineage (NCBI taxonomy): Eukaryota > Metazoa > Chordata > Mammalia > Didelphimorphia > Didelphidae > Monodelphis > Monodelphis domestica. The sequence goes on along the minus strand of NC_077234.1, from coordinate 231,810,194 downwards.
ATACTCTACACCAAGAGAAACTCAGAATGGGAGAATGACCTTAATATAAAGAAGGAAACTATAAGCAAATTAGGTGAACACAGAACAGTATACAGGTCAGATCTTTGGGAAAGAAAAGACTTTAAAACCAAGTAAGAGCTAGAAAAAATCACAAAATGTAAAATCAATTATTTTGATTACATCAAATTAAAAAGTTTTTGTACAAACAAAGCGAATGCATCCAAAATCAAAAGGGAAACAACAAATTGGGAAACAATCTTCATAAGAAAAATCTCTGAGAAAGGACTAATTACTCAAATTTATAAAGAACTAAACCAATTATACAAAAAATCAAGCCATTCTCCAATTGATAAATGGGCAAGAGACATGAATAGGCAATTTTCAGATAAATCAAAACAACTCTGAGGTATCACCTCACACCTAACAGATTGGCTAACATTACAGCAACGGAAAGTAATGAAAGTTGGAGGGGAATGTGGCAAAGTCGGGACATTAATGCTTTGCTGGTGGAGTTCTGAATTGACACAATCATTGTGGAGGGCAATTTGGAACTATGCCCAAAGGGCGCTAAAAGACTTTCTGCTCTTTGATCCAGCCATAGCACTGCTGGATTTGTACCCCAAAGAGATAATAAGGAAAAAGACATGTACAAAAATATCCATAGCTGCGCTCTTTGTGGTGGCAAAAAATTGGAAAATGAGGGGATGTCCTTCAATTGGGGAATGACTGAACAAATTGTGGTATCTGTTGGTGATGGAATACTATTGTGCTCAAAGGAATAATAAAGTGGAGGAATTCCATAGGAACTGGAACAACCTCCAGGAATTGATGTATAGTGAGAGGAGCAGAAAGAGGAGAACATTGTACACAGATTGATACACTGTTATAAAATCTAATGTAATTAACTTCTCCATTAGTGGCAATGCAGTGATCCTGAACAAATTGGAGGAATCTATGAGAGAAACCACTATCCACATTCAGAGGAAAACCTGTGGGAGTAGAAACACAGAAGAAAAACAACTGCTTGAATACATGAGTCGAGGGGATATGACTGGGGATGTAGACTCTAAATGAACATCCTAATGCAAACACCAACAACATGGAAATAGGTTCTGATCAAAGACACAAGTAATAACCAATGAAATTTTGCATCAGCTGCAGGAAAGTTGGGTGGAAGGCGGGGAGGGAAATAATATGATTATTGTAAACAAAGAATAATGTTCTAAATTGACTAAATAAACTATTTGTAGTTTATTTAATAAACTAATGAAGTGAGTCCCATCAATAGGGGAATTGCTAAACGAGTAGTGTATATAATTACAATGGAATACTATTTTGTTCTAAGAAATGACAAGCAGGATGACTTCAGAAAAACCTGGAAACACTTACATGAACTGATGCAAAATGAAGTGAACACGGACAGGAGATCATTGTTCAACATAACAGCAATAGCCTACAATGAACAACTGTGAATGACTTAGCTATTCACAGAAAAACAATGATCCAAGGTGATTTTTAAAGACTCATGAAAAATGTTTTCCACCTCCAGAGAAAGAACTGATGGAGTCTGAATGCAGATTGAAACATACTAGGTTTTTTTTTTTCATTTCTTATTCCACAACATGACCAATACAGAAATGAGTTCTGCACAATAGCACATGTATAGCCTATGTCAAATTGCTTACCATCACAAGGGGGGGGGGAGGAAGAAGAGGGGAGAACAAGAGAATTCATAACTCAAAATTTTAGAAAACCAATGTGAAAATTATCTTCAAATATAATTTGGAAAAATAAAATATTGAATTAGAAAAAATAATAGTAATAATAACATTTATACACTATGGTTATTTTGAGAATAAAATGAGGTGTTTACATATAACATATGTATATATACATACATACATACATATATTATATATATAGAGAGAGAGAGAGACAGAGACAGAGACAGAGAGAAAGAGACAGCATTTTGTGAACTTTAAGGTGCTATATAAATGTTTATTGTTATTATTGGTATTATTATCATCTGCCCAAAATGGTTAAGAAAGAGTAAGAAAAAAAGTTCATGAAAGTAGTTGTAGCTCATACATTTGAGCATCCCAGTTCATTTTGATTTTTAGCCTCCCCAAACAGGGTGTCATCTTTTAGTTTTTGCTTTAGAGACTGATGGAAGATCCTTTTCACATAGAAGGCACAAATTACAGATTATTGCACAGAAAAATGAACCTAGAGGAATGTCCATGATATTAGAGATTCTCATTTCAATCTTTTTATCCTTAGCATTTAGCACCTTCTTACACATGGTAGGTTCTTAATAAATATCTGTTTTGTTATTGTGGAAAGAGTACTGGACACACATATGACCATAGACAAGTCATTTAGCCTCTATTAATAAAGATGAGAGTTAGCATTTATATAATCTTCAAGTTCATAAGCTGCTTACCAAATGCATTTTAAATATTTTTGTTCATATTTATTTTATTTATATATTTATTTGTCCTATCCTTATAAAATGCCTGAGATACAGGTGCTATTTTTATTTTTATTTTGAAGAGGAGGAAACTGAGACAGGGATAAGATACATGACTGACCTAGAGTCATACAATTAGGAAATCTCTGAAAACTGATTTGATCTAACTAGGGTTTATTAGAGAATGTTTACAATGTGTATTGCCTAATCCTAGTTATAGAGAAAAATGTGTACATACAATCCACACATATAATATTAAATTGTTATGTTACATTGCATTGTATTATATTAAGTATTCTCTTATCATACAATATGAAGTTATTGTTGTTCATTCATTCAGTTTTATCTGACTCTTCATGACTCCATGGACCATAGCATACCAGGCCCTTCTACCCTCCATTCTCTCCCAAAGTCTTTCCAAACTTATCCTATGCAGAAGAATAGAAGCTGCCTATCAAAGTCTTTCAAAACTGAGCAATGAAGAAATGCATAAGAGAATTGACTTCATGGATACTAACTAGGAAATGTATGATAGGCAACTTCTATGCTCCAAAAGTATCCACCCAAAGGCAAAAGGACCAGAATCAGGTTCCTATGGATCAAGGAAGAGGGAGTTTACAGGAAGATTAGGTAAAGGGCTACATTATTTGAAATAATGCAGATGGGTTGAGACTATTACACTGGCAGTTTAATAATATGTCACTGATCTATTAAAGTATTATCTAAAATTGAAAACATTTTAAAGCTACAGTTTTATACCTATATCATAAAACATTCTAAAAGGCAATAGAGAAGTTCAGGAGAAAATATGATTTTGAAATAGAGAAATGTTCAAAAGCCATGATTTTGTCTCTAGGATACGTGAAGAAAACTGGCTAATATTAATGCTTAAATAAACTAACTGATTTTGGCTCAGCAGCCAATCTTAATTTATTAGCCTAAGTTATTTTACAGTTACTGTAGGGAATCTGTTGCAACAAGAAGGAAAAAAGGGAAAGAATAAATTAGATAAATTAGAAGGCAGAAGAGTTTTTGATGCTAAAACATCCATCGACACTGAAAGAGAATTAAGGTGTATTTCTTTCTTGCCATTTCAAAGAATAGAATTATTTTCATATTCATCCTCTCTTGAAAATGACAAGTTTGATTTTGAACAGTTCACTTGCTCCAGACAGCAATTTACATTACATATAAATCCTAGAACTGCAAACAGGCTGTTCTTGAAGTAAATAAGTTCTCAACATCTATTTCTTCTACTCAGCCATTGGTGTTTTTCTTCTCCCTGTCTCTCATGCCCTTTCCTCATGTCCATCTAATTTCAGCAGCTTGGCTGGAGTTCAAAGTAGAAAAGGATGAACATTTGTATGAACAAGCACCAAAATTATACAGTTCAAAGATTTTCTTGGGTTTATTGCTGATGAAATACAGGATGCTTTTCAGTTTGTATGGAGACTCATAATCACTACAAAACTCTAATTTTATTATCTTTCCACTCAATAAATGGTATACAACATTAGGTAATTAATAATCCCTAATATGCTTTCAGATGTCTTTTTAAATAGACCCTGAATACAAATTATTAGTGAATATTCACAATTTTCCTCATGTTTATACAAAAGTAACTTCAAATCCTAGGAAGGTATGTTTAAAAAATCTAACATGAATATTTGCTACAGAATTTTAAATTCATAACCTGACTGGGAACAATCATTCTCCTTTTTAGCTTCTTTTCAGAGATGCAAAAATTTTTGCACTAAACTCAATTCTTTAGAAAAATAGAATATTCAAAAAATTATACCCCAAAAAGGAAAATGACTATTGCATTTTTGTATCACCAGTGTTGGCACAGTGCCTATGTCATAATAGCTGTAAATATTTACTCAGGTTAATTCACTCATTAATCAAGTACTATGTTAGGTATTGAGGATACAAAGACAAAAATAATGCAACCTTCTTCTTCAAAGAGTTTATAATTTCCTGGGAGCTTGTCTGTGAGTAAATTCAATACATAAGGAAATAATTTTAACAGGAGGAAATTGTTAATAGCTCAGGGGTTAAGGGAAGTTTTCAAGTAAAAGTAGTCACTTCAATTATATTTTGAAAGAATCAAGGAATTCTATGAAACAAATATAAAGACAGATTGAATTCCACTAATGAAGAGATCATTTGTGCAGAAGTAAAAAGGTAGGAGATAGGATACTTTCTCTTGGTTATAGTTAGCAGCCCAATTTGAATAAAATAGAGACAACATAAAATGAAATAATATCAAATAAAACTGGACAGGTAAGCAGAAGTCATATTGTGGAGGGCTTTAGATTTTTGACTAAAGGATGTTATACTTTGTCCTAAAAGTAATAGGGAGATTCTGAAGATGTCTATTTAGGGATGTGACCTTATCAGATCCTTGTTTAAAAAATAGATATAAGTTTAACAGGTACATGGAGAATAGATTGGAGATGAAGGATAGATGGGAGATAGATATTGAGGAAAGAAGAGACTAGAAGCACAGGCAACACTAAGGAAGCTATTTCAATAGGTGAAGCAAGAGGCTCTGTAAGAGTAATGATTCATGGAGAGAAAAAGGATGGGAAACATTTTTTTGAGGTAGGGATCAGAAAGACTTGACAGACTGGGGAGTCGAGATGGCAGAAAACAGAATAATGGACTCTCTTCTACAAACTCCTCTAGTCTGATCTAGAAATGTGCCACACTGAATTCTGATGGGAAAACTTTTCTCCTTACCCTTACTCCAAATCATTAGTTCTTGGTCCAAGATTCATATCAGGGTATCACAGTTCCATATCAGGACTTTGTGCTGAGCTGCCAATTTGCAGCTTTGTCAATCACTACCCAATTCTGGGTCAATAATTCAGAATGGAATGAGAAAGGGACCTGATTAGGGGAGAAATGTTATCCTTGGCTACAAAGGTCTTAGTTTATTCATGTAAAGAGGAAAAAAATCAGAAGTTTAGAGTACCAGCTGCAGCAGTGTGGTTCAGATCTAAAGCTTAAAGCAGGGTCTCATTTCCAAAATGTAGTCCAACTTGCCACATAATAACAAACATGGGAATCCTAGGCCAAAAAAGAGTCTACAGTTTGGTTATTTTGAATGAATTGAGTTTTCCGGGTGACTGAAAGTGGCAAAATACACCAGAGTCTACTCTATTAGACACCCAAACCCAGGTCAAGAACTTGCAGAGTTCAATTCAGGAGAACAACCGGATTTTGTCTTGGATCAGATGTGCTATTTATTCTGCACTGAAAATTTGTGGATTTCAATACTGTTCCTCATGTCCTAGTGGCCTCTACATTAAAGGATCATAAGGCATGGAATATGATATTTAGGAAGGCAAAAGATTTGTGTTAATAATATTCTTTCAGGGGAAAATGGTCATTCAATAAGATAGAAGATTTCCAAGCATTCTCAAGGAATAAGCCAGACCTAAACAAAAAATTTGAAGGCCAAATACGAGACACAAGAGAAGCCCAGAAAGGTAAATAAGAAAGAGAAAATTTAAGGGACTCATTAGGATAAAAATGTTTATATGCCTACATAGAAAGAGGATCTCTGTAATTTTCAAAAATTGCTCTTAGTTGTAGACAAGATAGAAGGAATTTACTCAGATAGAGGGTGGAGAAATACGATGATTATGATAATATGATGTATATGATGATATATGATGATATGATGTATATGCAAATGCAATGAAATGAAATGATATGCATGGATGTTATGATATGTGCATAAGAATGACATAAAAATCAATCAAGGACTGAAAGAGAGGGTTGCACTGAGAGAAAAGGGAAGTGATTGATAGAATGGGGTAAATTATATAGCATAAAGTGATGAGAAAAATCAGTAGAGAGAGGGGAGGATAAGAGTGGTAATGGCCAATGCTTAAACTTTACTTTCATTGTAATTGGATCAGAGAGGGGAAAAAAGAATATACTCAATAGGGTATAGAATTCTACCCTAGAAAGAAGAAGAGGGGGAATAAGACAAAGGAAGACGAGGAAGGAAATTGAAGGGAGAGAAAACTGGAGGGGTGACAAAAAGGAAAATACTGATGAGGAAGAATAGAGTGAAAGGAAATAGAGCAGGATCTAAAGAAGATAACACAATGGAGGACAATACACAATAATAATAATGCTAAATGTGAATGGGATGAAGTCATTCATTAAATGGAAGCTGATAGCAGAATGGATAAAAAACCGGAATCCTACTAGATGTTGTTTACAAGAAACATATTTAAGGCAGGATGACACACAGAGATTCAAGGTAGAAGACTGGAGCAGAATTTATTACACATCATGTAAAGTAAAAAAAAAAAAGCAGGAGTAGCAATCATGATACCAGGCAAAGCCAAAGTAGAAATTGATCTGATTAAAAGAGATAAGGAAGGAAATAACCTTTTGCTAAAAGGTACGAAAAATAATGAAGTAATATCAATACTAAATATTTATACACCAAATGGTATGGCATCTAGATTTTTAAAGGAAAAATTGAAGGAACTCAAGGAGGAAATAGATAGTAAGACCATACTAGTGGTGGATCACAACCTTTCCCTTTCAGAACTAAATAAATCAAACCAAAAAATAAATAACAAAGAAGTAAGGGAAGTAAAAGGAATGCTCAAAAAATTAGAGTTAATAGATACCTAGAGAAAACTGAACAGGGACAAAAAGGAATATACCTTCTTCTCAGAAGTAAATGTTACATATACAAAAATCAACCATGTAGTAGGGCATAGAAATATTGCAAACAAATGCAGAAATAATAAATATAACTTTTTCAGATCAAAATGTGATAAAATTATAATTAATAAGGGTCCATAGAAAGGATGATTTAAAAGTAATTGGAAACTAAATGATCTAATTCTTCAAAACAGCTGGGTAAAAGAAGCAATAATAGACACAATTACAGACTTCATTAAAGAGAATGACAAAGAGGAGACATCATATCAAAACCTATGGGATACAGCCAAAGCAGTACTCAGGGGAAAATTTCTATTGCTGAGTGCCCATACCATATCAACAAAATAGAGAGGGTGGATATCAATGAATTGGGCTTGCAAATTTAAAAAAATTAGAAAAAAAATTAAAAATCCCCAGATAAAAACTAAATTAGAAATCCTAAAAATTAAAGGGGAAATTAATAAAATTGAAAGTAAAAGAACTATTGAAAATAAGACTAGGAGCTGGTACTTTGAAAAAACAAATAAAATCCACAAAGTACTGGTTAATCTAATTTAAAAAAAGAAAGAAGAAAATCAAACTAACAGTATCAAAGATGAAAAGGGTGATCTCACCTCTAATGAAGAGTAAATTAAGGCAATTATAAAGAATTCCTTTGTTCAATTATATGGCAATAAAAATTACAAATTTATAAATTGACTAGATTAATAAAAGAGGAAAAAGAATATTTAAATAATCCCATCTCAGAAAAGAAATTGAACAAGCCATCAAGGAAATTCCTAAGAAAAAATCCACAGGGCCAGATGGATTCAAAAGTAAATTCTATCAAACATTTAAAGAACAACTAATCCCAATTCTTTGGAAATTATTTGACAAAATAAGCAATGAAGGAGTTTTACTAAACTCCTTTTATGACACAAATATGGTACTGATTCCAAAGCCAGGCAGACCAAAACAAGAGAAAGAAAACTAAAGAGCAATCCCCTTAATGAACAAAGATGCAAAAATCTTAAATAGAATATTATCAAAAAGACTCCAGCAAGTGATTACAAGGATTATTCCCTATGATCAAGTGGGATTTACACCAGGAATGTAAAGATGGTTTAATAGGAAAGCTATCCATATAATTGACCATATAAACAAGCAAACCAACAGAAATCACATGATTATCTCAATAGATGCAGAAAAAGTCTGACAAAATACAACATCAATTCCTATTGAAAACACTAGGAAGTGTAGGAATAGAAAGGTCTTTCCTAAAAATAATAAACACTATATATTTTTAATGATCAGCAAGTATCATCTGCAATGGGGAAAAGTTCCCAATATGATCAGGAGTGAAGCAAGGATGCCTGTTATCATCTCTATTATTTAATATTGCTGTAAAACTGCTAGTGATAGCAATCAGAGAAGAAAAAGAAATTGTAGGAATTAAAATAGACAATGAAGACACTGAACTATCACTCTTTGCAGATGATATAATGGTATACTTAAAGAATCCCAGAAAATCAACTAAAAGACTAATAGAAATAATTAACACTTCAGAAAAGTAGCAGGGTACAAGATTACCCCACACAAATCATCAGCATTTCTGTATATTTTCAACATAACTCAGCAGCAAGAGAGTAAGAAAGAGAAACTCCATTTAAAATCACTCTAGACAATATAAAATATTTGGAAATCTATCTGCCAAGACAAACACAGGAATTATATGAACACAACAACAAAACACTTTTCACAGAATTAAAACTAGATCTAAATAATTGGAAAAAAACATTAACTGTTCCTGGGTAGGATGAGATAATATAATAAAAATTACAATCCTACCTAAATTGATCTACTTATTCAGTGCCATACTTACCAAAGTACCAAAAAACTTTTTAATAGAATTAGAAAAAATTATAACAAAGTTCATCTGGAAGAACCAAAGATCAAGAATATCAAGGGAAATAATGAAAAAAGTGTGAGGGGGCCTAGATCTTACTAGATCTTAAACTTTACTGTGAAGCAGTGGTTATCAAAACTATATAGTGCTGACTAAGAGACAGAAGAGTGCATCAGTAGAATAGACTAGGGGTAAATGACCTCAGCAAGATAGTGTTCAATAAACCCAAAGACGCAGCTTTTGGTACAAGAACTTATCATTTGATAAAAACTGATTGGAAAATTGGAAAACAGTATAAGAAAAATTAGGTTTAAAGCAACATCTTACACCCTCTACCAAGATAAATTCAAAATGGGTATATGACATAAATATAAAGAGTGAAACCATAAATTAAGTGAATATAGAATATTATATCTGTCATATCTATAGGAAAGGAAGGAATTTAAGATCAAGCAAGAGATAGAGAATATTGCAAAATATAAAATGAATGACTATGATTATATCAAAGTAAAAAAGTTTTGTACCAACAAAACCAATACAACCAAAATTAGAAGGAAAGCAACAAACTGGGAAGACATTTTTGTAATAAAACTTTCTGACAAAAGTGTAATTTCCCAAGTATATAAATAAGTCAAATTTACAAAAAAAAAAATCAAGCCATTCCTCAATCAACAAATGGTCAAGACACAGGAATAGGCAGTTTTCACAAAATGAAATCAAAACTATCAATAAGCACATGAAAAAGTGTTCTAAATTCCTCCTGATTAGATAAATGCAAATTAAAGCAATGATGAGGTACCACCTAATACCTAGCAGAGTTGTCAAAAATACAGCAAAGAAAAGTAATAAATATTGGATGGGATGTGACAAAATAAGGACATTAATATATTGCTGGTGGAGTTGTGAATTGGTCCAACCATTCTGAAGAGCAATTTGGAACTATGCACAAAGGGCTTTAAAAGAATGCCTACCCTTTGACTCAGCCATACCACTACTAGATTTGTGCCCCAAAGAGATAATAATTTTTAAAAAGCTTATATAAAAGTATTTATAGCTATGCTCTTTGTGGCAAGAAAAAAAATTGAAAATGAGGCTGTGCCCATTGATTGTGGAATGACTGAACAAATTATGGTATCTGTTGGTGATAGAATATTACCTTGCTAAAAAGAATAATGAACTGGAGGAATTCCATGTGAACTGTTACGACCTCCAAGAATTGATGCAGAGCGAAAGGAGAACCAGTAGAACATTGTACACAGAGATGAAACATTATGGCACAATCAATTGTAATAGACTTTTCTACTAGCAACAATGACATATGAAATGACCCAGGACAATTAAGAGGAACTTGTGAGAAAGAATGCTGTCCATATTCAGAGAAAGAACTGTGGAAATGGAAATACATTAGAAAAATATCTGATTGGTCACAAAATGTGATAGGGAAATGATTAAAGATTGCTGTATTACAGATATGAATAATGCAGAAATAGATTTTGAACAATGACCTGTATATGTATATGTATAACCCAATAGAACTGCTTGTTGAATTTGGGAGGGGGGAGGAAAAAGTGGCAGGGAGAGAATCATGAATCATGTAACCATGGGAAAAAATATTCTAAGTTTAAAAAATAAATGAGAATTGTGGTAAAAAAAAATGGAAAAGGAATTAGTAGTTTAACACAACAGGCACAAAAGTTTGCCCAAGGAATACATGTCCTGAAAATTAGAATGGGCCAAACTGGAAGCAAATTATTTAATGTGGAAACAAGAAATATCAAAACTAAACCAAAAAGCTAAAGAAAACAATAGAAGAAAATGTAAAAAGTCTCTCAGCAATATCATTTTACCTGAAAATCAGATAAAAAAATAAATATTTATAAATTTCTAGACTATGTGAACATAATAAAAAAGAGGTCAAACAACAACTTAAAAAAACCTGTACAGAACTGATAGAACCAAAGGACAAGGTGAAATAAAAAGAATCTACCAAATACCAGCTAAAAAAAAACCTAAAATAAAAAATTCCAGCAACTTCATAGCCAACATTCAGAGCTTCTATGTGAAGGAAAAAAACATTGCAAGCAGTCAGAAAGAAAGAAAAAAATCAAGTACTAAGAAGTAATAGTCAGAATTAGGTACAATTTAGAAGACACAATTATAAAAAAGCAAAGAATCTGAAATATGACATTCTAAAATAAAATGTAAATGAGATTATAGCCAAGAATAACTGATCCAGCAAAACTGAATATTAATGCTATGGGGAGGGGGAATGCATATTTAGTAAAATAGAGGACTTCCAAGTATTCCTGATGAAAAAGATCAGAGCTGCAAGGAATCTCAGAAGTTCAAACATAAGAATGAAAAGAAACATGAAAATGTAAACATAAACAATGATAAAGAATTAAACAACGATGAATTACTTTTTTTCAAATATTCGGGGAAATAATGTGTGTTTCCTCTGAACCCAATCATCATTAAGGTTCATAGAAAGAGTACAATTTGACAAGACCTGGAAGATTTTGTGTTTTGTCTTGCTAATCTTAATACAAGAATGGAAAGAGGAGACAAACTAATAAATTTTGGGGCAGAGAAAGGATGGTCAAAGAAAATTATCTCATATAATCAAGGAAGTCAAGTAAACACAAACTGGTCAAAACAAGGAAAAATATAGTTGAGTACAGAAATTCATTTCATTCAAGAGTGATATAGGAGAGAAAGGGGAGAAGTGAGAGATAGATTAAAGGGAGAGTAGATTATGGGACACAAAACAAACTTTAAAGATACACAAAAATATTCACAGCTTTTTTGAAGTTGCAAAGAATGGGAACCTGGGAGTCCTTATAAATTGAGGAATGGATGAACAAGTGATGACATTTAAATGGGATAAAATATTATTGTGCTGAATTCTTATCAAAAAGATGACCAACCAGAATTCCAGAGGATGAGTGATAAAACAAGCTACCTATCTCTTGATAGAGAGCTGAAGAACTCAAAATATAAAATGAGACAAATATTTTTTAAGATATAACCAATGTGGAAATTTGTTTTGATTGGCTAATCATGTTTTTAATGAGGTTTGTTTTTCTTGTGTTCTCAACTGGGGAGGGAGATGTTAAGGGTGGGAAAATAAAAAGACAAATCATGAATGATTAAGACAAATAAAATATTTTTAAAAACCTAAGACTTGACAGCTAATGGGATAGAGAAGTTAAAAGAGAAGTCAAATCCAGTTGTTAAGCATTTATTAAAAACGATGTGCCAGCAAAATGTTGAAGATCTAATGGGGAAGAAAAAAGAAATAAATTAATAAACGTGAAAGACTTGCATGATGTTCAAGAAATAGTGGATATTGGCAATTGTGCCCAAGCTGTCTCTATAAGCATATCAAATTCTTTGCTGGGATTTTGCTGCTTCTAAAATAAATATCACATACTTAATATTTATGGACTATTTTACAATTTGTTAAAAGTACTTTTGTGTACATTATCTCATTTGATTCAAACTATAATCTTGTAATGTAAGCAAGATGAGTATCAGTATTATACAAATTTTAACAACAAGCAAACTAGGATTCAAAGGGTTAACTTTTCTCTTGACAATATTATGATTCAAATAAGTGAGAAAGCTAACATAAAACCTTAAATATTCTATCATCAAGTTTAGTGTTCTTACCATTATGCCTTGCTGCTTTAGTTAATCACATTACAATTCCTTAAAAAAATGAAAGTTGATTATTGGTCTTAATTATAAAAATTGCCCTTTTGATCTAAAAACATTTTGATTATTATAAACATAATAAATTCTATGTTTCCATGATCCAGGACAAGGCAATGGTATTGCTAATTTAAAATGAACAATTAGTTTAAAATAATTTGTATTCCATTTAGCAACATGATTTCTTTTGTCAGGAAATAATCTTCCTAAGGATAATGTTGAAAATTAATTTATATTTTCTGAGAACACATGAGTTGGATGACAGTGGGAGGGAGCTGGGAAATAGTTGGACTTTAGGAGAATACTGATTTAAGATTTTAAATATACATTTCCTCTCTAAATTCATTCCTTCAGCATTTACTTAGCACCTATAATGGGCAGAAAACTTTATAGTTAACTTACTTAGCTTTAGATGAAATTGTGTCTCTTTTTAAAAGCAGAAAGGGCTCAATCCTACACACACTCCCACATTTTGCATGGGTCTTCCTTATCTAGCTTTCCCTCCTTTCCCCTTCCTTATGTAAATTTCCTTGTCATATCAAGAAGAGTTTATCAAGTTTCTATTATGTGTCAGGCACTGTGCTAACTGTTACACAGAAAGGCAAAAAGTGGTCACTGTCTTCAAGGATTCCATAGCTTAATGCATGAATAACTCCCCCCTTTTTTTTCTAATCACAGGTCTTTGATGTAATATCAGCTTTATCAAAATCTCAGAAATAGGTTTATCCTTAGAATCTCCTACCTGTAGGAAGCTTCAGTATCACTTCAGTTCAGTCAGTTAGTTAAGGACAATAGGTAAGCTTCTTCTTTGGATTCTGGCTTTGATCAACTGATGGTAAGTTCAGCAAAACTGTAAAAGTATGGTTTTGAGGAATACAGTGGATGGATTAGGAAGAGGTGACTACCCTTTTGACTCCTACATCACTGGGGACTAAGAAAAATAAAATGAAGAAACTTCTTCATATGTGTTGTCACAAAAAATAGGTAAAATTTAAAAGAAAGCAACAACAAAGAATTTCTAAAGGTTTTATTCTTTTTTTAAGTAGGGGAGGAAGAGTACATCTTATTATTTCAACCAATATTAATCAGTAACTTTTTTCTAATTTGATCCATAGAAAACCATCTGGGACATATCAGGTTGAATGATTTGCTAATGGTCACATAGATAGTTGGTTCAGAAAGAAAACTTGTACCCAAGTTTTTCTAACTTAGTCCACATTGACATGATGTTTCTTTGGAATTAGCTCACAGAAACAAAGCCTTAATATTCCATTTTTATCCTTATAATGTTACTGCTATTGGGAAAGAAAGAAAAACTTGACAGTTAAAATCCAGATTCAAAGAATTAAGAAAGTGTAATGGAAAGAAGAGAACAAGGGTCTTAGTAAAAAGTCAAGTAAATAGATCAAGGCAATCCTAAAGCTAGAAGAAAAAAAAACAGAAGGAAAAAGAGGCAGAAAAAGGAGAAAGAAAGATATATGCCTGAATGATCTACTGTCTTTTGCCAGTTTCCTCCTTCACAAAAGTAGGAATACAGAATTATAGGATTAGATTAACCAGTACTTTATCATTTTTTCAAAGTACCAGCTCCTAGTCTTATTTATTAGTTCAATAGTTCTTTTAGTTTCTATTTGCTTAATTTCTCCTTTAATTTTTAGGATTTCCAATTTCATTTGTATCTGAAGATTTTTAATTTGTTCTTTTTTCTATTTTTTTTAATTGCAAGCCCAATTCATTGATCTCTTCTCGCTTGATTTTGTTCCTATGGGCACACAGACATAAATTTTCCCAAGTACTTCTTTGACTGTATCACATAGGTTTTGGTATGATGTTTCCTCATTGTCATTCTCTTTAATGAAGCTGTCAATTGTTTCTTTGATCTCTTTTTAACCAGTTTTGAAGATTTAGATTATTTAGTTTCCAATTAATTTTAAATTTGCCTGTCCATGGACCCTTGCTGAGTACAATTCTTATCACATTATAATCTGAGAAAGTTGTACTTATTATTTCTGCTTTCCTGCATTTGTTTGCAATATTTCTATGTGCTAGTACATGGTTGATCTTTGTATATGTACCATGTACTGGAATTATAGGATTAGAATGAACTGTAGATGCTTTCTTAGTCAACCTTTTACACAACAGAGAAATCCCTTTTATGTTTTTGAAGATGATTATATGATCTCTTAAGCATCGTTTCAATAAATTCCAATTATCTTACATGGTAGATAATTTCTTTTTGTAAAGTTTTTGAAGTGTGTTTTTATAGTACCAAAATTTAGAACTAGAAAAAAATATGTTGACAGAGTCAAAAGATAAAGGAGCCAGCTCCTATCTTTGGAATCTCCTATTGTGTTTCCATGGGCCAATCACTTGAGCTTTCTGAATCTCAATGTTTTCTTCCAAAGCCTGTGTCCAATTCACTGGAGTTTCTGTGTTTTTGCTTGGTGTTCCTTGATTCTCCTTTGTTCCATTTGCTCTTTGTTCATTGCCTGGATAGAAGCTGTCAATTGTAATTTCTTCTGTCCTTTTCTGTTGTTTGCTCATAACTGCCTCTTCCCTTCCCCCTGTAGTTGTCTTAGTAGTCTTGCTCCTCTCATTATGTGCTGGATCTGTGTGTTTGGGCTTTTCTGTCCGCCTTCATCCTTGGAGCTTAGTCAGCAAGGCTTTCAGAGCAGTCTGTAGTGGAGGGGTGTTGGAGTACGAGTTTCCCTATACTTTGAATGCTTGACAAGATTAAACCCAGTAGAGTTGATCTTGCAAAACTGGAAAACTGGATGCGCCCTGAGCCCAAAACCTTGTGAAGGGGGCGGGGGGAATAATGGAGTGTCTCAGCTGCAATTGGGCTACCTTTTCTGAGGTTCTCCTCCAGTTGCCTCCCTGCTGCCTGTGTTCAAAGCCCTGAGCCTGGCTCAGCTTTGCCCACAAGGTACTCCCTCCAGACTAGTGCCCTACCCTGTCCAGAGATTCTAGCCACTGCTGGAGGCTCAGTAATGTAAGTGGGGGAGGGGTCCTGGGACCTTCCTTCTTCCTTCCCCTTAAACCCGAGTGTTCTCAAATTCAGGCTTTAGGGGGACACACCTTTTAAATTGAGTCCAACAGGAGGGTTCCTCGGCTATGTCCTGTTGTTAGATTTGGTTTTCAGTCCCCTAGGAGCATTTTGTTTTTAATCAGTGAGGAAGAGTGTTCAGAGGTCTGAACTTTTGCTGCCTCTACACCACCATCTTCAATCTCAATGTTTTCTATAAAATGAGGATAAGTGGTACCAACTTCACAGGGCTTATGTGAAGATCAAATTACTCAACAAGCATGACTGATGGAGATTATATGTGTAAATTTCTTATTAATAATATTAAAATATTAACAATTAATATGCTATAAACTTTTAAAAAAGCTAGTTATGTTAGGTGTTATGGAAGTTTTTCTTCTTATTACACAGATGAAGAAAATGAGGTTCAGAAAGGATTAGAAATTTGTTTAATGTCAAGCAGGTAAAAAGCAAAAAAATCAGAATATGAACCCAGGTCTTCTGATGCCAAAATCAGTGCCTGTTCCAGTTCTGAGGCAAACACTTTCTTGTCTGTAATTTGCATTATTTGCTCCTCGTTCTCTCTGTAGTCACACAGAATGAATCTAATGATTCTTCCACATGATAGTCAAAACCAGTATTCAAATTTCAAGCCCTGCGATTTCAAGTTAATTTTACTAAAAGCTGAGAAGGCTAAGGGGCAGCTAGGTGGAAACGCATAGAGCCTTGGGTCTTAAGTAAGGAAGACACCTTCCTGAGTTCAAATCTGACCTCAGACACTTACACTTACTATCTGTGTGACCTTGAGCAAGTTATTTAATATTGTTTGCCTAAGTTTCTTCATTTATCAAAAAAACTTAAATGAAGAAAATAGCAAAGCATTTTAGTATTCTTGCTTAGAAAAGGACAAATGGGGTCCCAAAGAGTTGAAAGTGACTGAAAATTAATTGAAAAGCAACAATACAAGGGCTAAGGAGGACTCATTGAAGTATCAGAAAAATTATATCTCAGCATTTGAAGAGGTCTCAGAAGTCATCTTGACCAACTCCTACTCATACAAGAATTCCTCAATAAAACATGACTGACTAGTAGTCATTTAGCCTTTCCTTAAATCATCAAGGGATGGAAATCACCACAATGTAGTCTGTTTATATCTCTTTTGAGTAGTTCTCATTGTTAGTACAACTAATGACTAATTCTGATCATTAGGATATCGTCCTCATTGTTAGGCCTGGTCACCTAAGTGGCACAGTGGATAGATTGCTGGGACTGGAGTTAGGAAGATTCTTCTTCCTGAGTTCATATGTGGCCTCAGACACTTACCTACTGTGTGACCCTGGGCAAGTCACTTAACCACATTTGTCTCATTTCCCCCAACTGTAAAATGAATTGTAGAGGGAATAACAAACCACTGTAGTATTTCTGCCACAAAAACCCCATATGTGGTCAAATACAACTAAAAAACAACTGAAATTTGTTGGGAAATTTCCTTAAATCAAGGCCAAGTTTATTTCTCTGAAACAATTTCTCCTATTTCTAACTTCTTGTGCCATACAGAATAAGTCTGATCCATCATCCATCTGAAAGCCTTTCAGATCATTGAAAGTAACAATCATATCACTTTTAATTCTTCATTCTTCCAAATGAGCTATCTCCAGTTCTTTTGGCTGATTCTCATATGGTAGAAACTCAAATCCTTTCACCATCCTATGTGATTTTTCTCTGGAAGTCTTTCTCTTTTCCAAGTTAATTATACCTAGTTATTTCAATTTTTCCTTATTTCATATGGTTTGGAGTATCTTCTTCATTAAAATATAGCATCCAAAAGAGAGCAACAGGTGATTCAACCAGAGAAGAATATTTGGGAAAATAACCCCTTATTTCAGATACTCTGTTTCTAATAATAAAGCCTAATACAGTGCAATCATCTTTAGCTATCCTAAATCATCCTGCTGATTTTCTAGCTAGCATATCTATTTTTATTTACTCTTGCTAGTGTCTTCCTGGTGTTTGTCTCCTCCCATTTAGATTCGGAGACTTGAAAAATGAAGTTGCATGAAGGATCTAAAAGTTCCCTGAAGGAAGGGGCAGTTTCATTTTAGTTTTGTATCACAAGCACCTAACAGAGAGAGCGTGTTTAATAAATATTTGATGAATGAAATCAAACTGAATTGAACATTTTATCTTTAATATTGATTATAACTAGCTGTGAGCTGACAATATCCCAACTCTAGAGCCACAAACTGCTTAAGAATGGTTAAGATTCCTGAAACCAGAAAAAAATTGGTTCTATTGTTCTTTCGGATATTCCTTAATGCTGACCACTGTTCAGACAAGATCTTACCACTCTCCAACTTTTGGCTATTTTGCAAAACAATTTAACCTTCTTTGTTACTGCTGAGAAGTATTCAAATATTGCCCACATCAGCCCCATCCTCTACTATATATTTAACCTCTGCCTCCTTTGTTTCTCATGGGCATTCCTATATTTTATTGCTAAGAGGTAACCCATATGTAATACACTTGCCTTGATTAAAGATACTTGTTTGTGTGACTTTGGTAGTTTTTTTTAGTTCAGGTTGATACTCTCTTCTGAAAATTTGATGTAGAATTTGATGAAGGGGAGAAATTACTGGAAATGGAATTGTTAGGCCAAGCCATCAACAGTGGCTCTGACGTTTACTTACCTAGCTACATGATCATGGCAGGTAATGTTCCTTCTGATTTCAATTTATCTGAAACACTTGATTTAATACTCCTATAGATGTTTCAAGGAAAGCATTTTAAAATAATATTTTATAAAGACTGATACATTGTGGCACAATCGAATGTAACAGACTTTTCTACTAGCAGCAATGCAATGACCCAGGACAATCTTGAGGGACTTATGAGAAAGAACACTATCCACATCCAGAGAAAGAACTGTGGGAGTAGAAATGCAGAAGAAAACCATATGACTGATCACATGGTTTGAGGGGTACATGATTGGAGATGTTGACTTTGAATGATCACTCTATTGCAAATATTAATGATATGGAAATAGGTTTTGAACAATGGTACATGTAAAACCCAGTGGAATTGCTCATCAGCTCTGGGAGGAGGAAAAGAGGAGGGAAAAGAAAGAACATGAATCATATAACCATGGAAAAACATTCTAAATTAATTAATCAATAAAAAATTTAAAAAATAAAAATAAAAATGTTTTGTACGCAAAAAATAAAATTTTATGGAACTAAGCCCAAAAGGCTATAAAAACAATGCATACCCTTTGATCCAGTAATACCACTACTAAGTTTGTGTTCCTAAGAGATTTTAAAAGGGGGGCAGTGAAGAATCAACTATTACAAAAGTATTTACAGTAGTTCTTTTTGTGGAGACAAAGAACTGGAAATTAGGGGGATGTCCATCAATTGGGGAATGACTGAATAAACTGTGGTATATGGTGGCGATGGAATAGTATTGTGCAGTAAGAAATGATGAACAGGATGATTTCTGAAAGAACTGGAAAGGACTACATGAACTGATGCAGAATGAAATAAGCAGAACCAAGAGAGCAGTAAGCACAGTAATAGCAAAATTGTGCAATGATAAACTGTGATTGACTTAGCTACTTTCAGTAATACACTGAACCAGTACAAGTCTGAGAAACTTATGACAAAGATTGTTATATGCCTGTAGAGAAAGAACTGATGGAGTCAGGAAGTACATGAAAGCATGTGATTTTTCATTTATTTGGGAGCTTGTTTGAGGTTTTGTTTTATATGATTATTCTATTATAAAAATGAGCAATATGGAAAGATTTTTTTTGCATAACAAATGCATAACCCAGATTGTATTGTTTTCCAATTCAAGGAAAGAAAGGGAAGGAGACAATTTGGATCTTAACTTTGTAAAATTTATGTGGAAATTTGTTTTTACATGTAATTAGTTTAAAAATCTTTATAATAAAAGTTAAAATAATATTTTATTTCCCCCAATTACATATAAAACAATATTTGGCATTCATTTAAAGAACTGTGGGTTCCAAATTTTCTCTCTCTTTTTTCCTCTCTAACCTTCCTCCTTTCTTTACCTCTCTCTGTGATATTAAACAATTCAAAACATATTCTACATGTGTAATCATGTGGTATATTTTTCCATTTTAGTCTTTTTGTAGAACAAATTGTGAACAAAAATGAAAAATAAAACAGATAGGCAGTTTATTTTTGCCTACATTCAGACTCCATCACTTATTTCTCTGGAGGCAGATGGTATTATTAATCATAAATCTTTGCGATTGTTGTGATCACTGTATTATTGAGAATAGCAAAGTCATTTAAAGCTATTCATCATATAATATTCCTGTCACAGTGTAGAGTATCCTTTTAGTTCTGCTCATTTTACTTTGCATCAGTTCTTGTAAATCTTCCTAGGTTTTTCTGAAATTATCCTTCTCAGCATTTTTATAGGCTAATAATAATTCCATTACAGTCATATACCATAGTTGGTTTGACTTTTCACTAATTTTTGGATATCATTAAAACTAGATCTAAATAATTGGAAAAACATTAATTGCTCATGGGTAGGACAAACTAATATAATAAAAATTACAAACTTACCCAAACTAAATTTACTTATTTAGTGCCATACCAATCAAACTACCAAGAAACATTTTTACTGAATTAGAAAAAAAAAATTAAAAAGTTCATTTGGAAGAACAAAAGATGAATAATATATAGGGAAATAATGAAAAGAAATGAGGAGGAAGGTGGCCTTGCAGTACCAGATCTCAAACTATACCATAAAACAGTGGTCATCAAAACAATATGGTACTGGCTAAGAGACAGAAAGGAGGATCAGTGGAAAAGACTTGGGGTAAGTGACCTCAGCAAGACAGTCTATAATGAACCCAAAGATCCCAGCTTTTGGGACCAAAACCCACTATTTGTTAAACAAAACAAAACAAAAAACTGCTGGGAAAATTGGAAGACAGTATGGGAGAGATTAGATTTGGATCAACATCTCACACCTTACACCAAGATAAACTCAGAATGGGTGAATGACTTGAATATAAAGAAGGAAACTATGAGTAAATTAGGTGAACACAGAATAGTATACTTGTCTGATATTTGGGAAAGGAAAGATTTTAAGACCAAGCAAGAGTTAGAAAAAAATGCAAAATATAAAATAAATAATTTTGATTACATTAAATTAAAAAGATTTTGCACAAAGAAAACCAATGCAACTAAAATTAGAAGGGAAGCACCAAATTGGGAAAAATCTTTACAACAAAAACCTCTGACAAAGGTCTAATTACTCAAATTTATAAGGAGCTAAATCAGTTTTACAAAAAATCAAGCCATTCCCCCAACTGATAAATGGGCAAGGGACATGAATAGGCAATTTTCAGATAAAGAAACCAAAAGTATTAATAAGCACATGAAAAGGTGTTCTAAATCCCTCATCATCAGAGAAATGCAAATCAAAACAGCTCTGGGGTACCACCTCATACTTATCAGATTGACTAATATGATAGCAAAAGAAAGTAATAAATTTTGGAGAGGATGTGGCAAAATTGGGACATTAATACATTGCTGGTGGAGTTGTGAATTGATCTAATCATTCTGGAAGGCAATTTGGAACTATGCCCAAAGGGCAATAAAAGACTGCCTGCCCTTTGAGCCATCTATAGCACTGCTGGGTTTGTACCCCAAAGAGATAATATGGAAAAAGACTTGTACAAGATTATTCATAGCCATGCTCTTTGTGGTGGCAAAATACATATATAATGAGGGGACGTTCTCTGATTAGGGAATGGCTGAACAAATTTTGTTATCTCTTGGTGATAATATTGTGCTCAAAGGAATAATGAAATGCAGGAATTCCATGTGAACTTGAAAAACTTCCAGGAATTGATGCAGAGTGAAAGGAACACAACCAGGAGAACATTGTACACAGAGACTGATATATGATGGTTCAATTGAATGTTATGGACTTCTCCAGTAGTAGCAATGCAATGATCCAGAACAATTTGGAAGGACTTATGGGAAATAACGCTATCCACATTCACAGGAAGAACTGTGGGAGTAGAAATATAGAAGGAAAACAACTGCTTGATAAAATGGGTTGATGGGATATGATTGGGGAATATAGACTCCAAACAATCACCCTAGTACAAATATCAATAATATAGAAATAGGTCGTGATCAATGACACATGTAAAACCCAGTGGAATTATGCATCAGTTATGGGAGGGGATGTTGGAGAGGGGAGGGAAAGAACATGCATCTTATAACTATGGGAAAATATTCTAAATTAACTAATTAAATAAATTTTTCCCCAAAAATTTTTTTGGATATCCCCTCAATTTTTAATTCCTTACTATCATAAAAAGAGTGAACATAAATATTTTGTACAAATAACCTTCAACTTTAAAAAAAATCTTTTTTGTAATATAGACCTAGTAGTGGTATTGTTGTAATAAGGAAAGTATAGGTAAAGCCTATAGTATTATGTAAAAGTGAGTTATTTATTTTGACTAGTGTAATCTAGATTTTTCAGTTATCAGCAAGGTAGAATGAGACATTAGGGCATACAGGCCAAGTCTTGCTAATTGCACCCTGCAATATGTAGAGTGCCCATCTCCTTCTCTTTCCTCCAAATGTAATAAGCCTTGGTCAGGTCCTCATCACTTCTCACTTAGATTACTGCAGTCACCTCATAACCAGTCTCCCTATAACAAGTTTTTCCACTCACTAATCCGTCCTCATAAATCTGCCTAAATGCTTGCCATGAAGCAGCTCTGATCCTGTTTCTCCATATTTTCCTATGTAATTAATTCAATGATGATTGGTGTGCTATTGATTAATTATTGCTCCTTTAATCAAATACAAATTCATCTGTTTGGCCATTAAAAGTCCTTGGTGGCATGGCTCCAACCTATCTTTCCAAACATCATCATTGTTATCATCATCATAATATTTCTATAGAACTTTAAGATTTTCAAATTGCTTTACAAAAATTTCATCCTCAAAATAATGTTAGGGTGATGGCACTCACATTATCCTAATTTTACAGATGGGTCCTTACAGAAGGACCACCTTTGACATGAAGCTTTTCTTGATCTTCAGTTCCTCTCCATTCTGGACATAAAATTGTTATTGCATTCTCTCTCTATTAGGTCATTATTTTAGCTATCATCATGCTATTTCCCCCTTTTGACTATAAATTCCTTTAGAGCCCGAAAGATTTGTTTTGGTTTTTGTATCCCCAGGATCTAGAACATAATAGGTACTTGATAGATTTTTATTGACATCGATTAAGGAAACATTTAATGGATGTTTTTCTTATTAAAAATTTAATAGGATGTTCATTCCCAATGGCACTTTGTAAAATTATTTTATGTGCTCTGGCACCCTAAACATACTTTGGCTTTCAGCCTTTTAAAATTCTTTTGTTTGCAGTTGTGCATGATCCCTCCCTCCTTTTCTCATTCTTTGTAATCTGAAAATATGTCAAATTTGGGTTTTACCACAATAGATATTCTATTTGTGGAAAATGAATTGTATATCAGTCACATCATATTTATACTGTAATTTAGAATCCTTTGGACTGGAAAAGTACATTAGTCTCTAATTGTATTGAATTAAAGAACACTTACTATTTGCTCTTTTACAATCTATACTTATTTAGTAAAAAAAAAATAGTTCTTAGTTGATTCATCAATTTAATCCTTGTTAGCTTCTGTCACCATGAGTGACCTTTCTGATTTCATCCCCAGATATTAAGGACTGCATCCCCTCCATATATTGACTATTTGTACCAATTGATGACCTGGGAAAGATCTAACTATGATGAAATCTCCCAAAATAATATAGAATTTTCAAAACTGCAAAAATATTGTTTAAACATTTTGAAATGAATGAAGGTTTCATAAAAAGAAATGCCTGATTCTATAGATAATTTTGAAAAAAAAAACATGATAGGGTGCTTTGCCAATCATTTTAAAAATGTATTTAATATTAGAAATAGATGATCTTTGAAGATGGTGGCATAGAGGAAGCAAAAGTTCAGACCTCTGAAAACCCTTCCTTACCGATTAAAAACCAAATGCTCCTAGGGGACTGAAACCCAAACCTAACAACACGATAGAGTCAAGGAACCCTCCTGCTGGACTCAATTTAAAAGGTATACTCCCCAAAAGCCTGAATTCAAGAACACTCAGATTTAAGGGGAAGGAAAGAAGGAAGGTCCCAGAATCCCTCCCCCAACTAGAGTGCTGAGTCTCCAGCAGTGGCTGGACTCTCTCAGTGGGCAAAAGCAATAGTCTGGAGCAAGTACCTTGTGGGAAAAGCTGTGCCAGGCTCAGAGTTCTGAACACAGGCAGTGGGGAAGCAGTTGGAGAAGAAGCTCAGAGCAGGCAGCCTAGTCACAGTCTAGACATTTCATATTGCTCCCCCCTTTCCAAGATTTTGGCCTCAGGGCACATCCAGCTCCACAAATTCAACTCCAATGGGCTTAATCTTATCAAGCCTTCAGAGGGCAGGGAAGCTCAAGCTCCCCCCTCCCCTCTTCCCCCAGACTGCTCAGAGAGCCTTGCTAAGCTCCAAGGGTGAAGTTTGACAGAAAAACCCAAAACCACAGACCCAATACATAACGAGAGGAGCAAGACTACAGGCAACTATAAGGGGAAAAGAAGGGGCAGATATGAGAAAACAACAGAAAAAGAAAAAAAGGAATTACAATCTACAGCTTCTATCCAGGCAATGAACAAAGAGCAAATGGAACAGAGGAAGATCAAGGAACACCAAGCAAAAACACAGAAACTCCAACAAATTGGACACAGGCTTTGGAAGAACTCAAAATGCAATTCAAAAACACAATTAAGAGATGCTGAAGACAACTGGGAAAAGAACTTAAAAAGTAAAATAAGTCACCTGGCAACACAAAATAGTTTCTTGAAAGCCAAAATTAATCAGCTTGAAAATGAGGCAAAGAAGATGAAATATGACCTCCAAAGAAAATCAGACCAGAAGGAGAAGGATGACCAAAAGCCAAGTATCAAATTCAGTCTTTAAAAACCAGAATACAACAATTAGAAGCAAGCAACTTCACAAGGCAGCAGGAAACTATGAAACAGAATCAAAAGATTGAAAAAATTGAGGAAAATATGAAACACCTCATTCACAAAACAGAAGATTTAGAAAATTGTTCCAGGAGAGACAATTTAAGAATCACTGGTCTTTGGGAAGATCATGACAAAAGAAAAATCCTGGACATCATCCTACAGGATAATTTATAAAGAAAACTGCCTTGAAATTCTAGAACAAAAGGGAAAAGTGGAGATTGAAAGAATCCACAGATACCTCCTGTACTTAATCCCCAACTGATAACACCCAGGAATGTTATAGCCAAATTCGAAAACTATCAGACCAAGGAAAAAATATTATAAGCTGCTAAGAAGTCATTCAGAAACCATGGAACTACAGTGAGGATAACTCAGGATCTGACTACATCTACACTGAAAGACCAAAAGGCATGGAATATGATATTCTGGAAAGCAAGGGAACTAGGTCTACAACCAAGAATCAACTAACCAGAAAAACTGATTATATTCTTACAGGGGAAAGTATGGTCATTTAATGAAATAGAAGAATTTCAAGCATTTGTAAAGAAAAGACCAGACATGAACAGAAAATGTGATGCTCAAATACAGAACCCTAGTGAATCATCAAAAGGCAATTAAGAAAAGGGTAAAAAAGAAAAAGAAACAACAACAACAACAAAAGTTAAAATGATATGTATCCCTATAAGAAAAGAGGATATTGGTAACTCTTACAAATTATTATTATCACCTGGGTAGCTAGAGGAATTATACTTAGAGGGAACAGTGACAATCTGTATAGGATGAAATGCCAAGACATAAATATGTATATAGATATATTGTATTAAGAGAATTAACTGAGGGATGTGTTGATGGAGACCTCCTCCTTCTCCTCTCCTCAGCCAACCTCCTCTTTCTCCTTACCTTCTTCCCTCACCTTCCTCCCCCCTCCCTCTCCTTCTTCTCTCCTCCCTTCCTCCATCAGTTAGTTTTACAGTTGCTATCACTGGAAATCAACTCTGAGAGAGTATATTGATATATCAGACAGATAACTCACTCTTTGATAAGTTTAAACAAGGGGTTTTATTTAGGAGAAAGGGGAAATGTAGGGAGGTTGATGGGAGAGAGGGTTTGGGTTTCCCTAATTCTAAAATACTCCCAAAATGAAGGATGGTGGAATAGAGTCTAGAATTGGGAAAATGACTAGCAGGCTTCAAGATTTTAATCACTTGAGTCTTGTAGGGAGAAACCAGTGAGAGCAGGATCTTTCAGTCCTTACTCCTTTCTGTCCCAAGAACAAGAGACCAAGTTCCTCAGCTTGGCTGTTCCTTCTTCAATGGTCCTTCCTGGTCACCATTCCATTTAGAATGCTTTCCTTGATTTACAGTTCTGCAGGTCTTGCTTCTTCAGCTCTGCTGTAGGCTTTTTCAATTCTCTCTTCCACAATCTCCCATTTTTGTCTTGACAGGATGCAGTCTGCATCCTGTATTGAAGTTACTTACCTCTTATGTTTGTCTTGATAAATTCCTAACTATATATTCTTAACCCTACACTATATTAAATATTCCTTTACCCTCCAAAACAATAAATCCTAGTCTGTCTTAACTATTCTGCCAAACTCTGGGTTTGGGTATAGGAAAATGTCTTAGATAATAGGGATTTTACATGAATATAGTTTTGAACATAATATCTTCTAATGTCTATAAGTTATACTACGTAAAAATTTCTATGACTAACAATTGTTACTGACATTATTATGTAACCTAACTTCTATACTTAATTCTATATGTCTATGCCTACATTCCCTAGAAATTTGAACAAATTTTCTAAGTTGTCCCTATTGTTAGTAATTATAACATTAATAAATTAGTCTAATATAGTTAGTCTATTAGTACATTAGTATTTACATATGTACATAAGTTTGTATCTGTATATATTTACATATATACAAATATAATACATTGTTTTGATTTCTGTGCAAACTCATGCAGATAAGAATTTTTTTGTCTGAATTTTCCACAGAAATTTATACTTACCCATTCCATGAGATTTTCTTCCACATTGTGTTTCTGTGTAGCATATGTATGTATATGTGAAATTAACATATGTTGCATTCTAACCTGACCTCATGAACATCAGTCCAAAATTTCAAAGTCCTATATCTTTTTATGTTGATTGTAGAAACATACGTGTCTTGTTTTTTTCATCTGTGCTGGATACACTTGCTGCCTGTCGTCTGCTCTTGATTGAAGTCCTGTGTTCTTTAACATTCAGGAACATACAGGAACATTCAGGAATTGCATGCGGGTAAGATTTTACATGTGCATGTATGTAAGATTGAATTTTGTTCCATTGTGCATGGAAGTAAAGTATGAATTCTTCATGTGTGCTTGTCAATTTTTATGATATAGTTCTTCATGCATGGAAGTAAGGTTTTCATATAATCATCTTCATGAGTAGTATGTTGTATTGTATAATTTCTTATAAGTATGTTATGGGTATAAATTTGATGTTATCTTATTTCAATTGATGTTTGATTTTTACAAGGGTTTTTTTTTATTGTTATTGTTGGCTTCTCTTTGATGTTCCTGTTAAGCTATTTTGACTTTTGAGATTTCCTAGAGATAGAATTCTGCTATTAGCAATTATTTTGTTACTTTTTCTTTGTTACAATTGTTGACAGAGACTTTGTAGTGATTTTTTGTATAGACTTTTTTCATTGGAGTTAATTCTAAAGTGCATATTTTAATATCTGTCTGTTTTATTGTCTTTCTATCTGGAGCTGTTTCATTCTGTTTCAATTTGTACTCTCATGTGCTTTCCTTTATAATAACACGTGCAATACTTTCTTGTCTGTTCTGTACATTTTCTCTTTCATAGATTTCCATTCATGGGGACTATTGTTGATTATGGCTAGGGCTATTTGTTTCAGATACCATATTTGTGTATCCTCGTTGATGGTAATGTCATGGGTGTCGTGCAATTTTACATGTGAAGTGTGAAACCAAGGATCTTTTTGATCAATCTTTACAGATCTTGGAATTGTTATTACGACTCTTGTTGGACCAATCCTTCTTGGTTCTGTAGGAGACTCTATTAAAATTCTTGACATATACTTTGTCTCCTGTTTTTATCTTATACAGTGAAAAATCTAATGGTATTCTTTGTACAAGTGATCCTAGTTTTCTTAGTTTTTCCAGCCCAACTTATATTTGTTTCAGATATTCATGCAGTACACATTCCCCTTTTAACATGGACAGATATGATGGCTTTACTGTCCTACCATGTCAAAGTGGTTGACCATATAGCATTTCAAAAGGTGATATATGCAAATCAGTTCTTGGTCTAGTTCTTATGTTAAACAAAGCAAGAGGTATAACATCTGTCCATTGTAACTGTGTTTCTCAACAGAGTTTCCCTATTTGAATTTTTAATTCTTTGTTCATCCTTTCCACTTGGCCTGAACTTTGAGGTCTGTAAACAGAGTGATATTTACAGTTGATCCCCAAGTTCTTGTAGTTTTCTTGCAGAGCTTGGGAAGTGAAATGAGACCCCCTATCTGAGTCTATGGTATTGGGAATGTCATGTCTAGGTATTATCTCTTTTAATAGAAATCTCACTACTGTGGCTGTGTCATTTTTCTTGGCTGGACATGCTTCAACCCATCTTCTCAGTCTATCCACAATAACTAATGCATATTTGTAACCCTTGTCTTTGAGTATGTTAATATTATCAGTTTGAATGCATTGGAAAGGCATGTAGCTGAGAGTTCTGCCTCACAATGCTATGTTCTTAAAATGTCCTTGATTATAATTGTGTATAATTCTATCTTGGGATTAAGAAGAGGTGTGTCCTTAAGGTCTTTGTTAGGTTTATGCATCATCTCCACTACTTCAATCATGCAATGGCTCTCCATGTATTGGCAAATCTGGAATCAGAGTAGCTGGGTTTAGTGGTGCACATATATGAATAGTGATGTTATCATTGCCTAACAAAATGATTTCATACTGGGATATTCTTGCATCAGTAAATGAATGCATATTCTGCAACCTTAGCAGTTTTTCTAACTGGTGTGCAAAATACACATGCAACTTGCATCCCAGTACTATATCATAAGATTTTTTTCACCATAAGAGCTCTTGCCACTATGCTCCTGAGGCAATGCACCATTCCTTGTGTGACAGAATTGAGGATAGAACTGTAAAATGATATATCCCTTAAGTCCAGCCCAAAATACTGTGCTAACATTCCAGAAGCGATACCTTTAGCTTCGTGGACATATAAATGGAACTCCTTCTTATAGTTTGGTATTACCAAAACTGGAGCTGATAAAATGGCTCCTTTCAACTGTGACAAAGCATGCAGGTGTTCTTTGTTTAATTTCAATGGTTCTTTCACTTCTTTCTTTGTCAAGTCAGTTAAACACTTGGAAATGTGAGAATACCCTACTATGTATTGTTTTGAGAAACCAACAAGCCCTAGAAATGCTCTAAGTTGTTTCTTGGTCCTAGGGATGCCTAGTTTCTGTATGTCTCCTATCCTTTTATTAGAGATTTTCCTGGTGCCACTCTCCAGGACAAATCCAAGATAGTCGACCTTTGGGAGAACCCACTGGATTTTCTTTTTAGAAACTTTATGTCCTTTCTTATGAAGTTCTATTAATAACTTCTTTGAATGTTCCAAACATGTTTTTGGGTCATGTGATGCTAGCAGCAAGTCATCCACATAATGTATTAATTTGATATGTTTGAAAGTTATGTTAACTAAATTCCTCTGTAGAAGCTGACAAAATATGGAAACTGATTCACAACATCTTTGCACTAATCTTGTGTAGCACAGTTGAATTTGTCCCCATTGGAAAACAAAAATACTTTGAGAGTCAGGGTGCAATGGTATAGTAAAGTATTCATTACTTAAGTCCAGCACTGTGCACCACTGAGCCTCTAAAGGTATTTGTGTGATTATATCATTTGGAGAAGATGTGATGATGTGGTTCTTTCTTATGAAGTTATTTTCTGCCCCAAGATCCATTACAAATCCCAAACATGGTTTTCCGTCTTCATTAAGCTTGTTCTTTTTAATAGCCAGGATTGGACTAGTAAATTCAGACACTGTAGGTCTTAATATGCCTTGTTCTAACAAGCTGTTTATGATTGTTGTTATGCCTTCTTTTGCTTCTCTGCTTAATTTTTACTGAGGTATCTTTGGACGAACTCCATAACTGACTTGGATTCAGACTAGCATCACTGATTTTATCCTACCCACATCATTCTGATGTTTAGCAAATACCCCTTGTATGCATAAATATGCTTTTATGTATATATATGCATATGTTCATATATATACAACTAGAGTTAAAAAAAGAGATTAACACTACGAGAAATGAGAAAAGATACAAAGAAGCCCATGGCGGGAGGGGGTGAACATCAATACAGTGGAAGGGTAAAGAGTTTGGAAACGGAATACTCAATTCTTACATGCATTGAAATTGATTCAAAGAGGGAAGAACAATCAAATACAATGGGGCAGAGAATTGATTTGTGCCCTATAGGGAAGTAGAAGGGTAATAAAAAGAAAATAGTGAGGAGGCAGAGTCAAAATGGCAACTTAGAAGCAGCAGAAGTCCAGACCTCTGAAAACCCTTCTTTACAGATCACAAGCTGAATGCTCCTGGGGGACTGAAAAATCAAACTTAACACAGGACAGAGCCAAGGAACCCTCCTGCTGGACTCAATCCAAAAGGTACGCCCCCCACCCAAAAAAAAAGCTAGAATCTGAGAACACTCTAGTTTAAGGGGAAGGCAGAAGGAAGGTCCCAGGATCCATTTGCCATCCCCACCTATAGCGCTAATCTTCCAGTAGCAGCAGGAACCTCTGGGTGGGCAAAGACGCTGGTCTGGAGGGAGTATCTTATGGGCAGAGCTGTGCCAGGCTCAGAGTGTCAAACACAGGTGGCAGGGAAGGAGCTGGAGAGGGAGCATAGAGCAGACAGCCTGGTCACAGCGGCTGAGACCCTCCATATTGCTCCAGCCTTCCAGGAGGTTTTGGCCTCAGGGCACATCCAGCCCAACCCAGCTGAATTTAATCCCATCAAAAGTCTTCAGAGGTCAGGGAAACCCAAACCCCAACACCCCTCCCTCACAGACTGCTGGACTTTAATTTATTCCAATCAAAAGCCTTCAGAGGACAGGGAAGCTCAAACTCCAACACCCTCCCCCACAGACTGCAGGGAGAGATCTCCTGTCAAAGCTCCAAGTGGGGAGACTGACAGAAACCCCCAAAACCAAAAAAATGAGAGGAGCAAGAGTACAGACAAATACAGGGAGCAAAGAAAGGGTAAATATGAGAAAATAACAGAAAAAGAAGAAAGAACTTACAATAGACAGCTTCTATACAGGCAATGAGCAAAGAGCAAACAGAACAGAGGGGGAGGGATCTGCAAACAATAAATCAGAAATCCCAGTGAATTGGATATAGGTTTTGGAAGAACTCAAAATGCAATTCAAAACACAATTAGAGAGGCTGAAGACAATTGGGAAAAGAACTTAAAAACTAAGATAAGTCATCTGGAAACAGAAAATAGTGTCTTGAAAGCCAAAATCAACCAGCTTGAAAATGAGGCAAAGATGAAAGATGAGGCAAAGTAGATGAAAGATGAGGCAAAGGAGATGAGAGATGAGGCAAAGAGGATGAAAGATGACCTCCAAAGAAAATCAGGCCAGAAGGGGAAGGATGACCAAAAAGCCAGGGATGAAATCCAGTCTTTAAGAACCAGAATACAACAACTAGAATCAAGTGACCACACAAGGCAGCAGGACACTATAAAACAAAAGCAAAAGAATGAAAAAAATTGAGGAAAATATGAAGCATCTCATTCACAAAACAGAAAATCGTTCAAAGAGAGACAATTTAAGAATCATTGGTCTATCAGAAGAACATGACAAAAGAAAAAGCCTGGACATCATACTACAGAAAATTATCCAAGAAAACTGCCCCAGTATTCTAGAATAAGAGGGAAAAGTGGAGATTGAAAGAATCCACAGATCACCTCTTGTACTTAATCCCCAACTGACAGTTCAAGAACTATCAGACCAAGGAAAATATATTACAAGCTGCCAAGAAGAAGTCAATCAGATACCATGGAACCACAATGAGGATAACACAGGATCTGGCTGCATCTACACTGAAGGACCAAAAGGCATGGAATATGATATTCTGGAAAGCAAGGGAACTAGGTCTACAACCAAGAATCAACTAACCAGAAAAACTGGCTATATTCTTACAGGGGAAAATATGGTCATTCAACAAAATAGAAGAATTCCAAGCATTTGTAAAGAAAAGACCAGACCTGAACAGAAATTTTGATGTCCAAGCACAGAACTCAAGAGAATCATCAAAAGTATATGAAGTCCATGACAGAGAATGAAGCTATCAACTTTGAGTAAAGGAAGGAGAAACTGTTCAGTTCTAATTGGGATAAATCCTGCTGTCCTGTCACTATTTTATATGACTTTCCAAAGTGGGATGAGTACTCAGAACTTTTATTTGGGGATATGATTAGTGTAGAATCTCCATTTGTGTCTTGACCCACACTTTTGAATCAGATTACAAAAGAAAGATGGTGAACTTGACTTTGGTTGAGACAACATAGAGGCTCCTCACAGAACTGCTCTGAGCTCATCTTTTTAAGTGGTCTCTTAATGCCTATAGTGCTTTCATGATGCCATATAAATTGGTTATAAAACATCAAAATAATGAAGGCTAAGGAAACAGGTAACAAGAATATTTCCCTCTTTGGATATTTATTAGTCAATTACAAAAGAATCCACCTTTACTACAGATTAATATTTGTCTAGAAAACCAAAGGTTACCAGCAACCCTTAAATTTTTTTTTCCCAATCTTCATTCCCCTTTACATTTCTACAGACTGACCCTGTTGGTTACCCCCTTGTTCTTCTACTTTTTTTATTATTATTCCCAATTACATGCAGAAACACTTTTAATGATAATTTTCTGACATTTTACAATCCATATTCTCTCCCTTCCTCTGTTTTTCCCCTCCCAAGACAGCAGGTAATATGATGTAGATTATTCATATGCAATCAAGCAATGCATAGTTCCTTCCATATTTGTCATGTGAAAGACATTGTACATTCAGGAAAAACTTATGAAGGAAATACAGGGGAAAATGGTGTGTTTCAGTCTGTGACTCCATTAATTCCTTCTATGACTTTGCATAGTATTTTTCATCATGAATCCCCTTGAGTTCTCTTGGATTCTTGCATTGATGATAATACTTAAGTCATTCACAGTTTATCATCATACAATATTGTTTCTGTGTACAGCATTCTCCTAGTTATGTTTACTTTACTTTGTCTTTTACATATGTCTCTTTTTTCACTCTATTTTTCTTAAAACTTTCTCCTCTTTGGATCTCCTGATTCTCCTGCAAACTCTCCAATTATCATTCCTTCTATTCTGTTGGATCATTTTCTTTTGCCAGTCCTTAAACCTGAGCCCCTCATCACTTGTAAGGGCAGATGGCCTCCCTTCCATCTATGGTTCAAACCTTGGCTTTCTTCTCCTTTACTTCTCCATCCACTCCCTTTATAACACTTCCACTCCCAGAGCTTCAGGTGGATAGCTCCCAAATCTCTATCTGCCTTTCTCTGTTTTGCTTCTGAGCTCTATCTCTTACTGCCTGCTCCATAACTCATTTAGACGCTATATTGCCACATCATACTCAATTAATCTTCTCCAAGTATGATGCAAAGGTAAGCTATTTTTTTGTGTTTAGTCAAAGGAAAGGATGTAGCTTAAGGCAAAGAAATGAATAGCTTAATTGTAAAGTTTCAGGCATTGATGAAAGAGAAATTGTGGTCTTCCTAGAAACTTTCACATTACACTGTATAGGTACAACCTCTTCAACCTTGATCAATATAAGGTCAAGTCCAGCTGAAGAGAAAAATAACCCTCATTTCACATGCACATTCAATCTGTGTATCATCAGTACCCTAAGAAGTTCTTCATTTTTTCCTCATCGTTTTGAACTCACCAAATTTCCCCAGATTGACTGACATGAGCCAAGACTGATTCTTTAATCAATCAGCATGCTTTTTGACAAGAAACAAATTTTGATGTGTGTCAATCAACCCATGTGACATAATTTCTCTTAGACGGATGTGCCAAATTCACAATATACTTAACAAAATCCATCCACTCTAAATAGGAGGACGTCCATCAATTCCATGGCATACTATGTTTCAGATGGGGTGGAGTTGATGGTCTTGACCTTTACCTAGAGGAAGAACCCAAAGGCAAAACTAGTGTGAAACTATTCAACTTCAAGTATGTTGTTGTTTTTTCCTTTCAAATGTAAGTAGGCAACATACCAAATCATTTAACTTATGATGGGTGTCATTGATCCAATAAAAAATATATATTCTTTGGGAAAAAAAGGAAATGGTGAAAGAAGAAAGGGCAGGACTAGGAGTGGAAATCAAAATGCTGGGAAATACACAGCTGCTAATCATAGCTCTGAATGTGAATGGAATTAACTCACCCATAAAATTCAAGTGAATAGCAGAGTGGATTAGAAACCAAAAACCTAACATATGCTGTCTACAAGAAACACACATGAGGAATATAGACACACGTAGAGTAAATGTAAGAGAATGGAGCCAAATCTATTAGGCATCAACTTATGAGAAGAAGGCAGGAGTCACAATCATGATATCTGACAAAGCCAAAGTCAAAATAAATCTATCCAAAAGAGATAAGGAAGTTAATTACATCCTGATAAAAGGCAGTATAGACTATGAGGGAATATCAGTACTCAACATTTATGCACCAAATGGCATAGCATCCAAATTTCTAAAGGAAAAAATAAGGGGAGTTCAAGTATGAAATATATATAGAAAACCTATACTCGTGAGAGACCTGAACCTTCCTCTATCTGAAATAGATAAATCAAACAAAAAAATAAATAAGAAAGAGGTAAGAGAAGTGAATGAAATCTTTTAAAAAATAGAATTAGTAGATATGTGGAGAAAAATAGATAGAGACAAAAAGGAATATACTTTGTTTTCAGCAGCACATGCTACATTCACAAATATTGGCCATGTATTAGGGCATAAAACATTGCAAACAAGTGCAAAAGAGCAGAAATAATAAATTCAACCTTCTCAGATCACAATGCAATGAAAATAATAATTAGTAAGGGTAAATGGAGAGGCCAATCAAAAATTAATTGGAAATTAAACAATACAATTCTCCCAAATCAGTTAAAGAATAAATCATAGAAACAATTAATAATTTCATTGCAGAAAATGACAATGATTAGACATCCTTTCAAAATCTATGGAATGCAGGCAAAGTAGTACTGAGGGGGAAATTTATATCCTTTAGTTCATATATTAACAAATTAGGGAGGGCAGAGGTCAATGAATTGGGCATCCAAATTAAAAAAAACTAGAACGTGAACAAATTAAAAATCCTCATCTGAAGACTAAATTAGAGATTCTAAAAATCAATGGAGAAATTATTAAAATTGAAAGGCAAAAAACTATTGATTTAATAAACAAGACTAGAAGCTGGTACTTTGAAAAAATAAAAAAGATAAAGTAGAGGAAATCTAATTAAAAAAAAGAAAGTAGAAAACCAAATTGACAGTATCCAAGATGTAAAGGGAGACCTCACCTCTAATGAAGAGGAAATTAGGGCAATCGTTAAAAATTATTATGCCCAATTATATGCAATAAATTTGGCAATCTAGGTGATATGGATGAATATTTACAAAAATATAAATTGCCTAGACTAACAGAGGAAGAAATAGAATACCTAAACAACTCCACATCAGAAAAAAAAAAAATTGAACAAGGCATCAAAGAACTTCCTAAGAAAAAATCCTCAGGTCCAGATGGATTCACAAATGAATTCTATTAAACATTCAAAGAACAACTAATCCAAATATTATACAAAGTATTTGACAGAATAAGCAAAGAAGGAGTTCTACCAAATTCCTTTTATGAAACAAATATGGTACAAGTCAGGTCAAGAACAGAGAAGGAAAACTACAGACTAATCTCCTTAATGAACATAGATGCAAAAATCTTAAATAGGATACTAGCAAAAAGACTCCAGCAAGTGATAAGAAGGGTTATTCATTATGAACAGGTAGGAGTTATCTCAGGAATGCAAGGATGGTTCAAAATCAGGAAAACCATCCTCATAATTGACCATATTAATAAGCAAACCGACAAAAATCATATCTCAATATCTCAATAGATGCAGAAAAAGCCTTTGGCAAAATACAACATCCATTTCTACTGAACACTAGAAAATATAGGAATAGGTCGTTTCCTAAAAATAATAAACAGTATTTATCTAAAACCAAAAGCAAACATCATCTGCAATGGGGAAAAACTAGATGCATTCCCAATAAGATCAGTAGTGAAACAATGATGCTCATTATTACCTATATTATTTTATTGTACTAGAAAAACTGTCACTAGCAATTAAAAAAGAAAAAGAAATTGAAGGTAGGCAATGAGGAGACTGAGCTATCACTCTTTGCAGATGATATGATCGTCTACTTAAAAATCCAAGACAATCAACTAAAAAGCTAGTTGAAAAAATCAACACCTTTAGCAAAGTTGCAGGATACAAAATAAACCACATTAGTCATCAGCATTTCTATATATTTCCAACACATCTCAGCAGCAAGAATTAGAAAGAGAAATTCCATTTAAAATCACCCTAGACAATATAAAATACTTAGGAATCCATCTGCTGAGACAAACACAGGAACTCTATGAACACAACTACAAAATACTCTCCACACAATTAAAACTAGATCTAAACAATTGAAAAAAACATTGATTTCTCATGGGTAGGATGAGATAACATGATTAAAATGACAATCCTACCCAAATTAATTTACTGATTTAATGCCATACCCATTGAACTACCAAAAAACTTTTTTACATAATTAGAAAAAAAAACATAACAAAGTTCATTGGGAAATATCAAGGATATCCAGGGAAATCATGAAAAAAATGTGAAGGAAGGTGGCCTTGAGCTACCAGATCTGAAACTATACTATAAATCAGTGGTCATCAAAACAATATGGTACTGGCTAAGAGACAGAAATGAGGATCGGTAGAAAAGATTTAGGTTAAATTGACATCAGCAAGACAGTGTATAAGCCCAAAGATCCCAGCTTTTGGGACCAAAATTCACTATTTGATAAAAACTGCTGGGAGAATTGGAAGACAATATGGGAGAGATTAGGTTTGGATCAACATCCCACACCCTACACCAAGATAAACTCAGAATGGGTGAATGACTTGAATATAAAGAAGGAAACTATAAGTAAATTAGAATAGTATAATACATAATATATATATAGTCTAAATATATATTTTATATATATATATATGAAAAAAGCATAATTAAAATAGAATAGTATAAATGTCAGATCTTTGGGAAAAGAAAAGATTTAAAACCAAACAAGAGTTAGAAAAAAATCACAAAATGTAAAATAAATAATTTTGATTATACCAAATTAAAAATTTTTGACAAACAAAACCAGTGCAACCAGAATTAGAAGGCAAGCAAAAAATTAGGAAACAATCTTCATAACAGAAACTTCTGACAAATGTCTTATTCCTCAAATTTATAAAGAGCTATATCAATTATACAAAAAATCAAGCCATTCTCTAATTGATATATGGGCAAGGAACATGAATATGCAATTTTTAGTTATAGATATCAAAATATTAATACTCATATGAAAATGTGTTCTAAATCTCTTATAATCAGAGAGATGCAAATCAAAACAATTCTGAGGTTTCACCTCACACCTAGCAGATTGGCTAACATGACAGTAAGGGAAAGTCATGAATGTTGGAGGGGATGTGGCCAAGTTGGGACATTAATGCATTGCTAGTGGAGTTGTAAACTGTTCCAACCTTTCTGGAGGGCAATTTGGAGCTAGGCCCAAAGGGCAATAAAAGACTGTCTGCCCTTTGATCTATCCATAGCACTGCTGGGTCTATACCCCAAAGAGATAATAAGGAAGAAGACATGTACAAGAATATTTATAGCTCCACTCTTTGTGGTGGCCAAAAAATTGGAAAATGAGGGGATGCCCTTTAAATGGGGAATGTCTGAACAAATTATGGTATCTGTTGGTGATGGAATACTATTGTGCTCAAAGAAATAATGAAGTGGAGGAATTCCATGGGGACTGGAATGACCTCCAGGAATTGATGCAGAGTGAAAGGAGCAGAACCAGGAGAATATTATACTCAGAGACTGATACACTGTGGTCCAATCGAATGCAATGGACTTCTCCATTAGTGGCAATGCAGTGATCCTGAACAACCTGGAGGAATCTAGGAGAAAGAACACTATGCACATTCGGAGGAAAAACTGTGGGAGCAGAAACACAGAAGAAAAACAACTGCTTGATTACATGGGTTGAGGGGGTTATTATTGGGGATGTAGACTCTAAATGAACATCCTAGTGCAAACATCAGCAATATGGAAATAGGTTCTGATCAAGAACACATGTAAAACCCAGTGGAATTGCGTGTTGGCTATGGGAAGTGTGGAAGAGAGAAATTGGGAAAGCATGCAAAAGGACAGAAGCAGTGTAGGCTGATGATCTGTAAGTAAAATGGATGTTCTATTTGGAACGTTACTAGGAAAGGCAGTTGGAAACCATACCAACTGGATTTGGACCCTGGTTACCTTGAAAGAGGGAAGAAGAGATGAGATAAACTGAAGGGTTATGTCTTTTAACCTTTGAAGACAGAAAGAGGTGGTCTGATGATTTTGGAGACTGAAGAAAGAAGGACAAAAATCCAGGTATCTGTCTGACGTGCTCCGTTGATGACAGTGACTGAACTTTCAGACCCATCAACCATTTCTCTCAATTGAACTATATTCTAACATCCTCCAACCTAAGACCCGTTGTAGTACTAGGGAAATCCTCAACCCTCTTACCTCTATTCCTTATCCCTTCCTGTCTTCCCAAAATAAATTTCTTACTTAAGATAAAGAAGAGAAAGAGTATTTAATTTAAAACATCATAAACTCACCCCTGAGTTGATTTAGAGAAAACCAGAAGAAAAAGAAGGAAGAGGGGAGGGGAGGAAAAGGGAAGAAGAGAGGGAGGAAGGGAGGAATAGAGGGAGGAGGGAAAGACTGAAGAAAGAAGATCTGTTAGTTATCAATTGCCAATCAAATATAGCCCCTTATTATTATTTATTACAATTTGGCACCCAGACTGACTGAACTTCACAATTCCTAAAAGCAAAGATGTTCAAATAATTGATCTGTAGGGTAGTTGTTCTGGCAGCTATTACAGGCTATTGGATTTATAATATCTTATATAGCAAAATGACAAATATGATTGTAGATTACATAGAATACATAAGCAATACCACTATGGTCATACTACAGTTGCCATTTCAAAAAGAAACCATTTTCCAGCAAATTCTGACACAGATATACATCATTTCCATGGCTGGCATACAGACACAGACCTACCTTAAGAACATTTACAGATTTGTGATTCCTACACATACATCACAGATCATGGTAGTGGATACAAACTTAGAGACTGTTGTTAAGAACATGTTTGAATAATTCCTGAAGGCAAAAGGGCTAGATCAATAAAGTATAAGGGAAATGGTTAGGCAGATAATGCACCCAAGGAGGAAGACAGAAAGGCCAAAAAAGCAAAATCCAGTGCACAGGGCAATGACAGTGACAAGGACACTAAGGCAAATAGACAAGCTGAGAAAAATTTTCCTCTTAAAGACATTTCCAAGATTCTAACACAGCTGGTGTGTTACATTCAAAGGTTCATTGGCAGTGTACTACCCAGGAATTAGATTCCCTGAAGAAAAGGTTCCCAAAATTTATCGATGAGCCCTATAAAATTCATAAGGAGCTGAAGCGTGCTTTCTAAATTTTTGAACCTGATTTTCAGGATATGGAATTTCTTTTGGCAGAAAGTTTTAGCCCCCATGAGCATCGCCAATTCATTGATAAGACTAGGTCAGAAACTGCACTGACAATTTGGCCTAAGGAGGAACAAAGGGAAGACTTTGATTTTTCTAATCCCATCAGCATGACCTACCTGACGAAATGCAGGGAGGACTTGCTTCAAGCCATAAAAATGTGTTGCTCAAAAAGAAATGCATGGGGAAAATTTGACAGATTGGTGCAAAATAAAGGAGAACATCCAGCTTCCATTATTGATCTCCTGTCTGAGATGGATGAATCTATAATGGGCTTAGAGACAAACACGGAAGAATCTGTAAGCCACATTAGGAGACAGTTTTTGAAAGGATGCACACCACACTTAAAAAACTTTTTCAAACTGAATTACGGGAGACTGTGTCATACATTTTTGAGAGTCACACAGATCAGAGTAAACAGTTGGCAGATTTACAGCAAAAAATTGGAAGAATCACAGAAAAAATTAAGAGATAAGGATATTGAAAAAATCAAAAAGTTGAATACTGTTAGAACATACACAAAACCTGTTTATAAGCCAAGAAATGAGCAGAGAGAGATTAGGCAATGTTTCTT
The DNA here is from genome assembly GCF_027887165.1 of Monodelphis domestica. NCBI lineage: Eukaryota > Metazoa > Chordata > Mammalia > Didelphimorphia > Didelphidae > Monodelphis > Monodelphis domestica. The sequence goes on along the minus strand of NC_077234.1, from coordinate 231,769,717 downwards.
CTGCCCATAAGACAGGACACCTGATCAAAGTCTGTTTTCTAAAAAATATGTAGTTAGTAACAACAAAAGTACAGAAGCAAAATACAATAAGCAAAAGCCCACCTGTTGTGAGCATTGTACATTGAAATCCATTCAACATGCAACAGATTTGAAACAAATGAAAGATGCTATAAAATGAGGAGCTAAACCCAAATATACGGACATGGTCAGGAGAGAATTATCAAGCCAGGATTATAATGTATATAGTTTGGTACATGGGGATAGATAAAATAGAGAAAGACATACTGATATTAAAATTAGGAGAAAACAGATAAGAAACAGTGAAATATTGGTGCAAGAAATTAAATCTATGAGTAATGATAAATACAAACCAAGCAAAAGATCAAATGACAGGCAGAGACAAGTAAAACAGCTTGATGAAGAAGTAAAAGACATCATTTCTCAAATAACAGAAATAGGAGACTTAAAACTGTATAGTAACCACAAATGAAAAAAGTAGAAATCAAGTCAAAACATTCTTGGAAAACTTTTTTCAGTGCAGATTGAGCACAGGGATTGAATTTTTAAAAGAAAAAGTTAGAAAAAGTCACATAAACTCAAGCAGGAGTTAGTAAGAGATACAGAGAAACAAAATTTCAATCCCCTGCAGCAAAATGACTGTAGCAGAAAAATCAAAGCTTAAGTTTACTATTACCCATGAGTTTAATGTTAATGGAGATGTAAATGATTTTGAAACATTCACAGATTTGCATAACAAAATCCCATAAAACACAGTTAATTCTTCAAATAACTATATGGCACAGATATCCTTAGGAAAAAACATCTAATTTGAATCCTGAAGCTGAAATTTTCCAACCTTCAAAGACTGATATAGTAAATACAAAATTTAATGAAAATGAAGCTGACATTACATTTGAAAATAATAATCATATTCAAAGTAATGGAGGTGAAATAATATTTAAATTTGAACAGATGAATGGAATGGCAGAAATTTAGTAACTGATAGAACAACCAAGGATTCAAATGGAAGACTTGAAATCAATATTCCAAATGGAGGGGGGAGGGGATGGAGGGAAAGAATATGATTCATGCAACCAAGGAATAATGTTCTAAAATGACTAAATAAAATGTAAAAAATGTTAAAATTAAATATTAAAAAAGAAACCTGATCTTTAAATGGTTGGTAAAATTCATTTGTAAATCCAGCTGGTCCTGAGGTTTTGTTTTGTTTTTTTTTTTAGAAAGTTCATTCATGGCCAGTTGGATTTCTTTTTCTCAAACAGGTTTATTCATATATTCTATTTCCTCTCCTATTAATCTCAGAAATTTATCTTTATGAAAATATTCCTCCATTTCACTTAAATTGTTAAATTTTATTGCCATATGATTGGTCAAATTAACCCAATAATTGCTTTGATTTTATCTTCATTAAAACTATCTTCTTTCAAAATTTCACACTTTTCATTTGGATGCAATTGATTTAGTATTCTTCTCTCTTTAAAAATCATATTAACCAATGAATTATCTGTTTTTGTGTGTTTTTTTTCATAAAACCAACTCTTAGTTTTATTTATAAAATCAATGGTTTTATTAAATTCAGTTTTGTTTCTCTTACCCTTAATTTTTAAGATTTCCAATTTAGCACTTAATCAGGTTGTCAAAGAACTGGGCATTGAAGGTATGTTCATCAACTGAGGAATATTTAAACAAGTTACAGCATATTATTGTGAGGAAATACTACTGAGCCATAAAAATGAAAAATAGGTTAATTTTTAAAAAGCATGGGAAGACATTAAATTATGAAAAGTGAAATGAGCAGAACTGAGACAGCATTATATACAGCAATGGAAAATTATTTGAAGAATGACCTGTGTATGTCCACATGCAGAAAAAGAACTGATAAAGAGAAGTAAATAAGACATCATTTTTAATATACATATATCTTTTTATTAAATGATGCCTTCTCTAATGAGGAGCCAGAAAGGAAGGTGGGAGTTAACTAGGTACATTAATGTAACAAATACATAAATAAATGTTAACAAATTCAGACACTTTGAATGGGTTTGGTTGATTCTCAGAAAGATTTCCAGAAGTAACCTGCTTGGTAAGTGCTCAAGAAATATTTGTTGACTAATTTCTGCAAATAGAAAAATTTTACTCCTTATTTACTCCTCATTTAGAAAAAAAGAGGTTTGGTGAATCATTTTTTTTTGCATTTATTCAACACTGACCAAAGGAAGGAGAGGGACTATCTGGCAGACACTCACAGTTCTGATCATTAGCATGGAAAATGGGCAGTTTGTAAATTCTAGAAGAATTATATTCCCAAAGACTTTTTTGAAAGTCATTCTTCAGAACATGAATCTAATTTTCCTATACAAATGATTCATAATGATGATTATGGGACCAGGATAGTCTAAAAAGTCTACTTACACCAATAAGTTAATATTAGATAACCTAAAATATACTATTTTTATATTAATCTGTATTCTGTGTTTTAAATTAGGTAGCAAAGTCTGACAATATATTTTTACCTCCCATAATAGCACTCCTTCTTGTCATGGATATCAGGTCAGGGAAACACCACATCACAAGAGGGCATGCTGGGTTTCATAGGTAAGGTATATAACAATGTGGGCATTTAAATTTCAAGAGATTCTAATGGAGATTTCCCTTTTTTAAACATTTGATTTTATTTTTATTTTAGTTGCAAGTTCTCTTATTCCCTCCACTCCTCCATTCCTACTGAGAAGGAAAGAATTTTAACATTAATTAAATATATGAAATCATGCAATATATATTTCTGTATTAGAACTATTCTGGAAAAATTAGTCCATGGGATTGCAGAGTCAAATGGGACTGAACAACAATAATATTGTTATGATATTGCTCTTACTGTATGCAATATTCCCCTGTTTCTGTTCACTTCAGTTTGCATAAGGTCATATGTCTTCCTAGGTTTTTCTGAAACCATCCCTTTCATCATTTCTTATAGTACAATAATATTCCATCACATTTATATTCTGTACCTTTTTGAGTCATTCCTCAAATCATTAGCTTTCTTTCAGTTTCCAGTTCTTTGCTACCACAAAAAGAGCTACTATAAATATTGGTCCCTTTTAAAAATTTGATCTCTGGTGTATAGGCCAACTAGTGGTACTTTTGAGTCAAAGGGTAGGCACAGTTTTATAGCTTTTGGAGCATCGTTCCAAATTGCTTTCTAGATGAACTTGGTCACAATTCCACCAATAGCATCAGTGTCAGTGCACCTATTTACCCACTTCCTCTCTAGCATTTGTCATTTACTCTTTTGTCATCTTAGACAACCTGATGGATATGAGGTGGTACCTTAGAGTTGTTTTAATGTTCATATCTCTAAATATTAATGATTGAGAGCACCTTTTCTTAGAACTGATAGCTTGATTTTTTCCTATGAAAACTATTCATTCATATCAGATGTCTGCTTATCAGTGGGGAAACTGAAAATTGTCTTTAAAAAAAGTTAGCTCTTATTCTCTGCTTACTCTTTTGGTTACAAATAAATTTCTCTAGGTACTTTGATAACAAGAAAAGCATACCTAGGGAGTAAATATTTAACTTAGATCACTGCACCTCTCCAGAATTCAGTTTCCCTCATCTTTAAAATGGGAGGGTTGCAAACTTTTTTTAACTCTAAACCTAGGATTTTCCTATCCTTTGAATGACTGTCCAACTTGCAAAATATAATACCTACCATACATTAATGATTTGGTTTTCTGTTTTTTACATTAATTAAAAGATAACTCTCTCTTACTCTTTTCTGTCACTTTAAGAGCCTCTTCTCTCTTTTCTCCTCCTCTATTTCTCCTCCCTCCCCCCTTTCTCTTCCTATGTATATACTTATGCATATATATACGTATATATATAGAATAAAGACATACCAAATAAATTCAAAATTAACTGGAGACAATGAAATACAAGGTAGTTATTGAGAGAGGTCATCAGTAATGGCAGTCCATAAGTTTTAGCTGACAATAGCCTTTGGCTAGATCCTACCTTTCTCACAAGGATAGTCTCCTATATGGAGACTGGTGGATATAGAACTGATAATTGGAGAATTACTTTGGATGGTCACCAATTCTTTCATTATGACACATCATATGCTCTTTCTAGGAATACTCAGAAAATCTTGAGATTATCTGAGGGAAGTGCCTTTCTTCTCAAACTACATTGTATTAATTTTTAAGTGTTCTTATTACATATTATATATTTGCTAATATACAATATTATTATTTTATTGTTAATTTTTACTATAATTGATGCATAATTAATGTAATTATTATATATTCTGCATATTTTTGCATATATCCTTGTTAACTCTCCTATTAAGTTCTTGACAGTAGACTTTTTTCATTCTTTTTTTAAAAACCCTTACCTTCTGTCTTAGAATCAATATTAAACAGGGCAGCTGGGTGGCTCAGTGGATTGAGAGCCAGGCCTAGAGATGGGAGGTCCTAGGTTCAATCTGAGCTTCCTAGCTGTGTGACCCTGGGTAAGTCACTTAATGCCCACTGCCTAGCCCTTAGCACTCTTCTGCCTGGGAATCAATAAAAAACATTGATTATTTTTTTAAAACCTTCCCTTCAACCTTAGAATCAATACTATGTATTGGTTCCAAAGCAGAAGAGTGCTAAGGACTAGGCTTTTGGACTTCTTCTAATGAAGGAGGGATGTCAAGTTGCTTGATGATGCGGTCTTGGGGGATCTGGTCAAGGGCTCTTTGGCTGACTGAGGAGGGTCAGTTGAAGAGCTGGCTGAAGTGTTCTTTCCACCTGTTGCTGATGCTTTTTTTTTTATCTTTTACGAGAGTGTCACTGTCAGAGGATAGCAAGGGGGCAGTGGCGGATTTTAATGTCCCATAGACAGTCTTGAGGGCACTGAAAAATTGTTTATAGTTTTTTGTGTCAGCAAAGTGCTGGATTTCTTCTGCCTTTTTTTCCCACCATCGGTCTTGCATCTTCCTGATCTCACACTGCGCCGTGGCTTGGAGAGACTTGAATCTGTCCTTTTTAGGAGCAGAGTTTGGGTTATTTTGCCACTCCATAAAGGCTTTGTTTTTTTGTTCAATAGGTCTTCAATAGCAGTGTTGTTCTTGTCGAGCCAGTCCTGGTGCTTGTGTTGTTTGGGGCCTAGGACTGCCTTTAATGTTTCTGTCACCGTGTCTCTGACCTGGTTCCATTTCTCAGTTGGGCTTCCAGTGAGTGGTCCCTTGGCAGAAAGTTTGTCCTCCAGACAGGACTGGAATGTTTGCAAATAAGATGGATCTCTAAGAGGCCTCACATTGTAAAATTCGTGAACTGTCTGGGCGTGTTTTGGATGGTGAGGCGCAATGCGCATTTGAAGAGTAGCTCTAACCAATCGGTGTTCTGTCCAGAATTCAGCTCCTCTCATGGCTCTGGTGATCTGTACATCCTGGATGTTTTGCCGGCATACAATGATGTAGTCAATGAGATGCCACTGTTTTAATCGCGGGTGCATCCATGTTGTTTTATATTTGTTCGCCATTCTGAACACAGTGTTCGTGATGGTGAGTTCGAACTCTGAGCATTTGTTGAGTAGCAGTAGGTCATTGTTCATTTTGCCCACGCTGTGTTTGCCGAGCACTCCTTTCCATCTTTCATGGTCCTGGCCAACGCGGGCATTGAAGTCTCCCAGTAGTATCAGCTTGTCATTTGTGGGCACTGAGTGCAGGACAGCACTCAGGTCAGAGTAGAACTGCTCAATGGTCTCCTCTGTGCTGGTCAGTGTTGGGGCATATGCGCTGATGATTGTGGCATATCGGTCTTTGCTGAGAGGCAAAAGGATCTTCATGAGCCTCTCGCTGATGCCCACAGGCAAGTCTGGCAGCTGTTTGAGCAAACTGGTCTTGATGGCCAGGCCAACACCGTGGATTCTGTTTTCATTTGTGGCTCTACCTTTCCAGAAGAAGGTGTATCCAGTGATGGGTTCACTGAGTGATCCCTCTTCTGGTAAGCGTGTTTCGCTTAAGGCTGCGATGTCGATGTTATATTGTGCCAGTTCTTTACCGATAAGAGCTGTTCTTCTCTCAGGTCTTGGGGTATTCTCTCTATCAAGTAATGTCCTGATGTTCCATGCTCCTAGTAGGAGTTTCTTTGCATTTTGTTTTCTTTGGTTTCGACAGCTTAAAGGGATGACCCGCCAGCCGCGGTGTGCTGACTGGGTGTTTGTAGGGCAGGCAATGTTTGGGACACCTTTTCTAGTCCCCTCCCTTGATTAGGGTGAGCAGTGCTGATCTAGAGAGGGCTGTTCAGTCGCCCAGGATGCTGCCGAACATCTCTGCTGCCCACAGGGCCGAGCGACCACTGGTCCGTGGGCCGCCTACGTGCAGGATCGTGACTCCAACTGCCAGTGGTCACCTCCACCTGTTGCGTCACCACTCCCCCATCGCCGCAGGTCTTGAAAAGGGTGGACAGGGTTAGGATAGATGAGTGTGCACAAAGATACTTGTGCGTGAAGGAGATTTAAGTGGAAAAGTTGATGCACAGAGACAGTCCCACTCTCTCGGCGTTGGAAGCCTGGGTCCAGTGGCACGAAAAGTCGTTACACCTGGAGACTTCCTCAGCTGCATTGGATGGCCGTGTTGTCTTTTGTGCTCCAACACGCCCTAAGCACTCCACAGTGCTTTGCTGCATCGCCCTCTCAGCCGTTGAACCTTCTTGTTGGTTTCTTCCATCTGTTCTGCTGAAGCAGTCTTCACATGCTGGGTGAGCAAAGCCCTAGTTCACCCGGGGTCACGACCCGATGGCTACCCTTACAAGGTTTTGCCTGCCTGTCAAAGCCATTGCCCGGGGTGTGGCCGCTGCCACATGCTAGCAGCTACTGAGAACCACAAGTGAGCTAAGGACTAGGCAATTAGAGTTAAAAGACATGCCCATGGTCACCTAGCTAAGATGTGTCTCAAGGCAGATTTGAGTTCATGAACTCCCATCTCCAGGTTTGCTATCTACTGAGTTCCCTATTTTTCATTCTTTCTGTGGGTCTACAATGCTTAGCATAGTATCTTTAGCAGGAATTTATTAAAAGATTTTTGGTTGACTAGTTGATAGAAATTCTACCATATTTATTCTTTCTATAATTGCATATATATCTTGTTGTTGCACCTTTAAAGGAGGGGATCCTTGAAAGTAGGGATTTTCCATTGTTAGTATAGCTATTATTAGTGATGAGCACCAAGCTTTCCTACTAGAATTAGTGGTATATTAGCCCAATAAACTACTACACTAGGTACTAAAAGGATCTCCAGAGAAATGAGTCCTATTGCAATGATTCAAGTAGACGGCACTGTGGACACAGCGCTAGACTTGGAACTAGGAAAACTCTGGTTCAAATCTGACCTCAGCAAGAGACTTCACAGTGTGGCTCTGATCAAGTCTCTCAAATTCTCTCAGCCTCAGTAAAATCAATATTAATAGTACCTGCTTCCCAGGTTTCAGTGAAGATCAAATGAGGTGTGTATACACACACATGTACACATATACTTACATATATAGAGACACATAAATATACACCTCAGTATACAATATATACAAAAAATATCAAATAAAAAGAATATATAATATATAAAACCTCACTTGATACTTTTTATATATCTGATATAAAATCTCATAGATTTATATATGCATGTACACACACATGCACATAGATATATACATACACATTTCTATACATACTTCTTATGTGTATATGTACATATATACACATAATTTGTTTACCTTAAATTACTACATAAATGCTGGATATGGTTATTAAGTGTGGAAATCAGAAGCCTTAGAAATGGCAGAGTTGCAGCTTCAGGAGTCATACATTGATCCTGGAACATAGTTTCTATATGTTAAGATGTATCAATCAACACATATTTATGTGTCTACAATATATCAGACATTTTAAAATGTCCTTTTTAAACAAAAAGAAAGGGAAACGTTGTTGCCCTCATTCTTGTTTTGGAATGTTTTGGAAAGGGAACACATTTCTTAAAGCAATTACTATGTGTCAGGTACTGTGCAAATTCCTCATTTGATCCACATATGTTAATAAGTATACTTTATATAGAAAGATCTAGATACACATACAAGATAAGTAATCAGGTAAATTTTGTGAGGCAAGAGAGGGAAGGCACTAGTAGGAAACTTTCATGTAGAAGAGGAAGAGTCCCATCAGAATGTAAGTGTGAGAAGATGTCCGACATACTACCCCTATAGTAAAAGACCCAAAGTCCTTTTCTGGAGCACATTTTTATGCCCTTCAAGGGCTAAATGGAAAAGCACAGCTGGGTTTTTTCCACTGATGCCCATGAAAAAGGGGAAGTCCCAACAGGGTGGCATGATGGAAAAGTACAGCAAAGCCTCATGAGTTTTCCTGGGGATTTGATCACTGGTGATATCAAGATATGATACCCATCTCAGCATGACTTTATGCAGGGTTTCTCTGGGAAAGCTAAAAGAGAGGGAAGGTAATTTCTAAGAAGCAAACTAGCAGGAAAGCAAAATTTCAGCCATGTAGAGCTGAGCTATCAAATAGGAGCCAGTGAGAAAATCCAGGACTTTGAAAAAAACACTTGAGATGATTGACTGGCCAGTAACAAACTGATGTACTCCACATAGAGTCTATAGACATTTTCTCTTTCTGCCTTCATGCCCCAGAAGTGCCCATTTCAGGTCAATATAAATAGCAAAAAGAATGTAAGAAGCTTTATTTTACATTTATTAATATTTTGCATAAAATATATTGTAACAGTTGCAAGGAGCAATAGTACATCCTGTTAGTATTGATAAGTATCATTCTCAGCAATAATATGGTAAACAATAACTCCCCATAATGCAAATTGGCGAATGTCTCCTACCCTACATGATACAATCTTAACTGCTTAGAAAGGATGGTAGAAAAGATGAAGCCCTAATCTTTCTCCTAAATGCCACTCTCGTAGTATTAGCTGACCTTAAGGATATCTCTGCCTATATGTACTATTTACATCTCAAGATCAAAATATCTAAAATCAATTTTTTTCTCTCCTAAAACCACTCATCTTCCAGAATAATATTTTATCTAATAAGGGTACCACTATCTTATCAATCACCCTAAGCTTCTCCGATTCAAGTCTTGCTGATTCTAACCAATTATTTATCTCATATCCATTCCCTTCTCTACCTAAATGGTCACTACTATTATTCAGGGTCTCATTACCATTGTCCTCAATTAATGTAATAATTTCCTAAATAATCTACCTCCAACCCATCCTCTCTAATCCATCATCCACACATCCTCCACAACTGCCAAAACAATCTAAAGTCAGAGTTGTGATCATGCTATCCCATGCTCAAAAATCTCTACTGCCTAAAAGACAAAACACAACTATCTCAGAATGGCATTCAAAGCCTCCCACTATCTAGTCTCCACCTACCCTACCAGATTTGTTTCATGTTTCTCTCCTTCATAAATGCTATGTTCCAGTCAAACAGGACTATCAGATTACCTGTTTCTAAAACTCGGGATCTTTATGCCTTCCTCATCTTCTATACTATTTCTAAGAAATCATAACTTTTTTAACATCTTAGCTTAGGATCCAATTCCTATTTGAAACTTTTTTTTTATTTTTCTAGGATTTTAGTGTTCCTTTCCTTCCACAAATTAATTTGTATTTGTATTTGTATTTTTTTGTATAATTATATATATATAATATATATATATATTATAATTTGTATAATATTTGTATTAATTTATTTGGGTATATGTTTTATAGGAACACAGGAAGTTCCTTCAGGGTTGGGATTGGCTTGCTCATATACTCATGTCTAGGGTATTTAGCACATATTAGTGTTTGAATCAACTTGTTTTTGTCTAATCAAAGACACAATAGAGGAAGATATGGAACCAGGAGGTTAAAAATTAAGAAAGAAGGGATGGGAGGTGGCAAAGTGGATAGAATGCCAACCTGGATTTGAGAGCACCTGGGTTCAAATATGACCTCAAATACTTCCTAGTTTTGTGACTCTGGGCAAGTCACTTAACCTTATTTGCCTCATATTACTAAGACAAAGTAAAAGATTAAAAAAGTTTCAAAAAAGAATTATGAAAAAGGCTGAACACTAATGAAACATACAGATCTAGACTATAGATAAAATTAATTTTTGATGGAGGAAATCAGAAATGTACCAACCCCATCTCCCATCCTTTTATTCTTTTGTCATCCTTGGTGACACAATGGAATAGAACAATGAATCAGGAGTCAAGAACTCAGATCCAATCTATTTTTTTGGAAACCTACCAGCTGTTTTCTGTTATTTAACTTCTCCTTGCCACAATTTCCTTATTCGTCAAATGTTGATAATAATAGCAACTACCTTGTAGTTTTATTGTTAGGGTAAGGTTAGATGACATTTGCAAAGCAATTTGCAAACTTTAAAACACTATAACATATTATTATTATTATTAGGTATCCTATCCCCCAATGTTATTCACTGTGGTGTCTTTGGCAAGTTACTGAACTACTGTTGAAAGGGAATTCTTTTTTCTCTTTGTCTATGTTGACTTAACACTTATAAAAGGGAATTCTTTATTCTCTTTGTCTACTTTGAGTTAACACTTAGGCAACTCTCTTTTAGTGCCCCTACTTAGTACCCACCTAACCACTATGTAAAGAAGGCTCCATCCTTTTAACTGAATCAGTCAGAAATGTGTGAATCCCATGATAAAAATACACCTTTAGTGGCCTATATTAAGAATTAACACCGTTAGAGGTGAGAAGTGGATCCCATAAGACACTGCCTCCCAGGCAGTGCTAGGCAATTTGGAAACTATGATTCACCCCTGTGAAGAGGGGAAAGTACAAGAAGATAATATAAAAGGCCCTGAATTTCTTGGGCTGGGAAGTTGGCTTCAATAAGGAAGAGAACTTGGGTGAGTGAATAGCTGGCTTTCCTTTCCTGACTTCCAGAGAGAGTTTAACTTCGATTGAAAGGGTTAACAAGTTGAGTTTGGCTGAGTCGAGCACCTGAGCAATATTTAGTGTGATAGGGTAGACAACTTCTCTATTCTTTATGTATTTCTCTACTTTTATTCTTTCCACTTCTTTTGTAAATAAAGTCATTTTGACTTTGAGCAATAATAATTTAAATTGGTGACCACAATATTATTTATAATTTTCACATATTTTAGTCAAACCATTAAAATTTAATTCCTACTCTGTCAACAATAATTCCTTACCTGTAAAATGTAGATAATAATTGCTAACTGCAGAATTGTCTTGATAATTGTAAGAAATCCTAGGATCATTGCTTTAGAGCTGGAAGGAAGGGCCTGTAGCAGTTGGGTAACTCAGTGGATTGAGAGTCAGGATTAGAGGGGGGAGGTCCTAAATTCAAATCTGACATCAGACATTTCTTAGCTTTGTGATCCTGGACAAATCACTTAACCCCCATTTCCTCTCCCTTACCACGCTTCTGCCTTGGAACCAATAATACTACATATTATTGGTTCCAAGGCAGAATGCAAGGGTTTCTTTTAAACAATAAATAAAATGAAAGAGAGGAACTTAGAGGCCATTTAGTTTAAAATATTCATTTTATAGACAACAAAATTAATCCCAGAGAAGTTGAGATTTGCCCAAGTTCACACAGCTAATGAGTAGCTTGGTAGAGTATAACCCTAGTTGTCTCACTCCAAATTCAGCATATTGTTCAATATAGCATTGGGTTTATAAGTACTTCACAAGACTTATGTGTGCTATTACTATTCAACTTTCCACAAGAAGAGTGAACAAGACTTTTGATAGAAAGAAGGAATAAATGATCAGTTTGGGGAAGTACAAAGAGCACTAGAATGATAACCAGGGATCTTGGGACTGAGGCACAACCCTTCTATCTAATGTGAGATTGTTAGGGAAGCCTTTCATGTCTTTGGTCACTTTTTTTTTTCTCCAACTGAAAATGAGAAAGTTTCACTAAATGGCCTTGCTGGTCCCTTCTAGTTCTGTGATCTACTCATCTTGGAAATCTTGGAAGAGCCATGAGTGTTTGGACTGTGTTTTGGAATTGGAGCTGTCTCATACTTAAGACATCTATGAGATTACTAAGCTATTGTCTGTCCTTCATTTCAAAGAGACCAATGAAATCACAGGATATATCTTGACTTGTGTGTCAACTGGATTTAAGTGAGGCAGAGTTTCACAAAGTCCTCAACCTCACTCTTTCTTCCAGAGTTATTAAACCCAAGGGCAAGACAACTGGAGATGATTTTACTAGTATATGTCTTCTGTATATGCTACAGATTATTGGAGTTACAGGTGAGAGAAGGGTGACAGATAGCCACCAAAGATGGATGAGCAACCTCAAAAGGGCTTAGCAAGTCCTCACTCCTCCTTATAAACTCTAAAATCAACAAACAAAAGAAGCCGGGAGAAGGCCCAGAGGTGGTAAAATTAACTACTGGCTACATATTTTTTATAGGCCACAGTAATATTCTAAAAACCAAAAAGAGAAACAGACAAAACCCTCAAGCATCTTTCAAGGTGGAACAGACTAGTTTATCCAGTTAGGAAAGACAGCAGACATGTAAAATATGAACTTTATAGGAAAAAAGAGTTCACTTATATGGCTAGGGGTTCTTCTATCATCTCTTGCTCTGTTACAAAAGAATCAAGAACCTCATTCAATGATGAGTTCTATTAAAAATGAACCATTTTTCTCCCCTTAGTTTTCATTTGTATCATAACTCAGTGTCTACCACAGTGTGCAGTATGGAGTAATCATTACAAAAATACTAAATTTGTTGAACTATCTATTAATATCTAAAGGACTTTAGCTATAAAACTTCCTTAATTTTAATTTTTTTCTGAACCATTTAAGTTCACTTGAAAGATATTTCAAGAATAACTAGTTAAAATGTACATAATATTAATATCTCAGTGTATAGGGCAATAGATGTTGATATCTCTTTGCTCTATTTTTGTGAACAAACAGAATTCTAAAAGAGCCAGATGGTTATAGATAAACCCATTGTTTCAAATAGTTTAATTATACATTTTTCCAACACAGAAAGTAAGTTTTAACTAAAATAGAACTTCAATAATTAAGAATCTGAGAATCTGCCTTGGGCCAAGTTGACATTTATTTTATATTATGGAAAAGAGACTAGTTTATAAAATTATCTTTACTATGAACAATACTAACTTTTTGTATTTTAGTTCATTCAACAAGTGTTAATTAAGCACCTTATACATTAATTATTAACCTACTTAAGAAAAATATTTGTCTCATATTTTATTAGCATTTACTCCATAAGATATAAGCTTTTTGAAGATGAGTTGTCTATTTTCATGTTTGTCTTTTCATCCCAAATTCCTAACATAATGCCCAATTTAATATATAAGGTGCTTAATTGACACTTGTTGAATGAACTAAAATACAGAAGGTATCATGTTCATTAAAGTAAGGTAGTGCATGGTTCTATATGAAATCGAGAGTAATAAAGGTGCATTTCTTTTTAACATTCTATAATTAATGTTTTCACTAATTAAGACTTAATTCCCTTAATTACTCTGGATTTATTGAGGTCATGTTTAATAAAGTATTGAAAACAAAGGGAGAGGCAACTTGGAATAACCAAGGACAAAAATGGTAGATTTGACTCCCAGTTCCAATATGCTCTGATAATGGTTTAATTTCCCAAATATATAAGGAACTAAGTCAAATTTACAAAAAACCAAGTCATTCTCCAATCAACAAATGGTCAAGGGATATGAATAGGAAGTTCTCAGATGAAAAAATAAGAACTATCAATAATCACAGAAAAAAAAGTGTTCTAAACCCCTCCTGATTAGAGAAATGCAAATAAAAACAACTCTGAGGTACCACCTTACACTTAGCAGATTGGCCAAGTGATAAATATTGGAGGGCATGTGGCAAAATTGGGACACTAATATGCTGTTGATGGAGTTATAAATTGTATCCAACTATTCTGGAGGGCAATTTGGAATTATGCCCAAAGAGTTTTAAAAGGTTGCCTTCCCTTTGATCCAGCCATAGCACTGCTGGGTTTGTACCCCAAAGAGATAATAAAGAAAAATACTTGTACAAAAGTATATATAGCCACACTCTTTGTGGTGGCAAAAACTTGGAAAATGAAGATGTATCTATCCATTGGGGAATGGATGAACTAATTATAGTATCTTATGGATAATATTGTGATGGAATACTATTGTGCTGAAAGGAATAATGAACTATTTCTATGTGAACTGGAAAGATCAAGAATTGATGCAGAGTGAAAGGAGAAGAACCAGGAGAACATTGTACACAGAGACTGATACATTATGGCCAATGCAATGACCCAGGACAATCCAGAGGGACTAATGAGAAAGAATACTATCCACATCCAGAGAAAGAACTGTGGGAGCAGAAATGCAGAAGAAAAACATGAGATTGATCATATGGTTCAATGATGACATTATTGAGGTTTTGGTGTTCAAAGATCACTCTATTGCAAATATGAATAATATGTAAATAGATTTTGAACAACAATCTCAACAATCAACATAATCCAGTGGAATTGCTTATTAGCTCAGGGAGGGGAGAAGAAAGAGGGTTGGGAAAAATGAATCATGTAAATATGGAAAAATATTCTGAAAAAAATAAATGGCTAAGTACACACACATATATGTTGTTTAGTGCATGGTACTCCAAGATCTGGAAAATCCTCATAACATTTTTTTGGCCAACCCTTACTAATTCTGATATTCTTCTTTTTTTGGGGGGGGGGAAGGGAATGTTTGGAGTACCTTATAAAATTTGAGTTAAGCATTTGATTATAATCTATAGGTCAATGTGAAGTAAAATGAATTTTTAAACATTTTCTGTATCATATGCTAGTATTATTATGTCATTGGTAGCTTCCACAGAACTTCCCCATAATTCTCATTTAATCTCTTATTGAAACCATGATGGGGAAATTTGGGATGTGAAAGGTATACCTACATTTTCCTTTGCCATCTGTATTCTAAAGAAACTCTGTGTGTGTGTGTGTGAGAGAGAGAGAGAGATTCATCCTTCATATTTGGAAAAGGGCCAATGAGGTCACAGAGTGATGTTTTGACATTTAAATAAATTGGGTTTAAGTGAGGCAGAGTAGCAGAAAGCAGTCAGTCTCACTCTTTCTTCCACTGTCATTGAAGTCCAGTGGCAAGGCAATAGTCAAGGAAATTCCATGTTTGGAATTCATTCTCTCTTTATCATCATCTCTTAGGATCCTAATTTATTTTCTCTGAGGTTCAGTTCATGTGCTATCTCCTACAGAACATAGGACACCTTTTCTGATGCCCCTAGTTATCCATGCTATCTTCTCAGATCTCTCTCAGAGAGGGTATGTTTGTATATATTGTCTATAGTCATTAGTAGAATTTCTTTGACATAATAGTTGCTTAATAAAAGCTTTTTTGATTGAATCATTGTTAACTTTTTAATCAGAAAGTTTGGACTACATGGGCCAGATCTTAAAATACAGAAAATGGAAAGGAAAACAAAAATCATTCCAAATATAGTGAAGTGTCTTTCGTAAAGTACCAATACCCCTAATGAGAATTAGTCACTCCACTCTCTAACTTAGAAAAGAAATCTAAGTTAGCCTAAATCTATTTCCTATTTCTTGCTTTTCAGGTCTGTAGTTCACTGATAATTCTAAGTCTTTGTTATGTCAACTGCCTCAGGATGATTGGAAAACATCTGAAAGCAGGTGCAAATACAAAAATTGAAACAGTGAACCTGTGCATATTCAACTTTTTACATCTTTAAGATGCCAACCTTTCTTCTAAGATTCTCTACCAGGAGATAAATAGACAAGCCAAATCCATTTTTTAAATTTATTTTTTGAAAATTTTATTTAGTAAATTTAGAACATTTTTCCTTGGTTATAAGAATCATATGCTTTCCCTTCCTCCCTTAGCCCCACCCCTTCCTGTACCTGACAAATAATTCCAGTGCATTTTACATGTGTCCTTGATCAGAAACTATTTCCATATTGTTGATGTTTGCACTAGGATGTTCATTTAGGGTCTATATCCCTAATCATATCCCCCTCGACCCATGTAATCAAGCAGTTGTTTTCCTTCGGTGTTTCTGCTCCTACAGTTTTTCCTCTGGATCTAAATAGTGTTTTTTTTTTTCTCGGAGTTGTTCAGAATCACTGCATTGCCACTAATGGAGAAGTCCATTATATTCGATTATACCACAGTGTATCAGTCTCTGGGTATAATGTTCTCCTGGTTCTACTCTTCTCATTTGGCATCAATTCTGGAGGTCATTTGAGTTCACATGGAATTCCTCCAGTTTATTATTCCTTTGAGCACAATAGTATTCCATCACCAACAGATACCACAATTTGTTTAGTCATTCCCCAATTGAAGGGCATCCCCTCATTTTCCAATTTTTGGCCACCACAAAAGAGCGCAGCTATGAATATTCTTGTACATGTCTTTTTCCTTATTATCTCTTTGAGTCATAAACCCAGCAGTGCTACGGCTGGATCAAAGGGCAGACAGTCTTTTAGTGCCCTTTGGGCATAGTTCCAAATTGCCCTCCAGAATGGTTGGATCAATTCACAACTCAACCAGCAGTGCAT
This sequence comes from Monodelphis domestica, assembly GCF_027887165.1. Taxonomy (NCBI): domain Eukaryota; kingdom Metazoa; phylum Chordata; class Mammalia; order Didelphimorphia; family Didelphidae; genus Monodelphis; species Monodelphis domestica. The sequence goes on along the minus strand of NC_077234.1, from coordinate 231,753,055 downwards.
TAATATCCCAATCTTGCCACATCCCCTACAGCATTCATTACTTTCCTGTGCTATCATGTTAGACAATCTGCTCTGTGTGAGATGGTACCTCAGGGTTGTTTTGATTTGCATCTCTCTGATTATAAGGGATTTATAACATTTTTTCATGTGCTTATTAATAATTTTGATTTCTTTAATCTGAAAATTGCCTATTCATATCCCTTGCTCATTTACCAATTGGAGAATGGCTTGATTTTTTGTACAATTGAATTAGTTCTTCATAAATTTGAGTAATTAGACCTTTGTCAGAGGTTTTTGTTATGAAGATTTTTTTCTCAATTTGTTACTTCCCTTCTAATTTTGGTGCATTAGTTTTGTTTGTTCAAAACCTTTTTAATTTAATATAATCAAATTATTTATTTTACATTTTGTGATTTTTTTTTCTAACTCTTGCTTGGTTTAAAATATTTCCTTTCCCAAAGATCTGACATGTATACTCTTCTGTGTTCACCTAATTTACTTATAGTTTCCTTCTTTAGAGCCAAATCCATTTTGGGAAATTTTCTAAGTTTTAGGTTTAACTATGAGGAAAGTGTTGGACATTTCATCTTGGACCAAAAAAAGTGTGTCAATAAGATGAATGGAGCTAATAAATGAATGAGAAGAATTTAGTGATGGCTAGAATCTATTTTGTCCAATATCAAATGGGGAAAGCAATTTGGGGAAAAATCTATGTTCTTCGAACAGGTGGCTGAAAGCATTAGTGATAAAAGAAGCAGTTTAAGTTCATGAAAATCAAATAAATGCTGAACAAAGACAAATTCTTATATTTTCTTTCAAAAATTAAGTTTTATATTTTCAAAGACTTTTAAAAGTATTTAATTATATTTTAATTTAGCAATTTATAGTAACAAGATCCCCTGAAGAAGAATAAGCACTGGGAACTCTAAACAAAGGGCACACAATATAAGTGGGAAATGTTTCAGGTTTCATGAGTTACTGATTAGCAAAAAAAAATTAAAAAGCAATATCTGAAGTTTCTCTCAGTGATTGATATTTCACTTAAATTTAATATTATTGTAGTTTTTATTACTTTTTCATGATTCCTAGATCCAGCAGTGTGAGGAATTCTCAATGTAGAAATTCCTACCAGTGACTAATGACTTCAACTTTTCTTTTATTTGTAGTTTTAGAAGGCTGTCAGGGAGCACTGAGAAGATAATTACCTTACCCAAGACAACCAACCAATATGCATCAGAAGCAGGGCTTGAATCATTTGATTATGTGTCTATACTAAACCACAAGACCTCTAATTAATAATTTAAAGGAAATTAGAGAGGCACACTTTTTTTCTGAACATCTGATTAATTGAAGCTTTCTATCCCAACATCAGAATTGAAAGGAACAATATTTTAATGGATTTGGGTATAAAACCAAGAAAGGAGATGACCCACAGTTCAATGGAAAGAGTACAGGGCTAGGAACTGGGAGGTCTTGGTTCTTGTTTCAAATCTTTTATTAATCATGATCATGGATAAATCATTTAACTTCTTTGGGACACAATTTCTTTTTAGGTAAAATCACAGTTTTAGAATAGATGACCTTTACATTTCCTCCAACTTCTCAAATTATATTGTATAGTGAGGGAGTTATTATCATAGGAAGAATGGGATGAGAAACTTCCATATTAAGAAAAAAACTCTGGGCCTCAAAGCATAAGGATATGAGGGAATTATGTATAATAAAGGTAGGATGACAATGAAAATGATCAACAGAAATTAAGCTGAGAAATTAGGCAAAGTGGTGCAGAATCAAAAACTCACAAATTCCAGACACATGAAAATACCTATGAAATAAATAGCTGACTGAATATAAAGTCATAAATGCTCTTGAAATTAAATTCATACACATATAGGATAAGATACATGAATATAGTATTTAATGCTCTCACTTGGGCAAAAAACTTGATAGGAAAACATAAGGAATACTCCTAATAACTAAGTTTGAATAAATTAGTATGCTTCCATTGAACTACCAACATCACACAGTAAAAAGGTTATAACTGATACAAGATCCTTGAAGAATAGATTCAAATTTAAATAATAACTAAGTAACTTAATCCTAAAAGTCATTTTAAAAGGCTTTAATATCTAACATATATTCAATGAGGAGCTTTGAAGAAGGATTAAGAGAAAGAGGAGGTGAGCTGATCATAAGGCAAGAAGGGTTGACAGGTATGAATGACCAGCCAGAGTTTTCCACTAGTACCTTCACATTTCAAGGGAAATTAAGGAAGGCTCCCAATACAATGGAAGGAGTCCTTGTGGTGAACTTTTGAGAAAATATAAACAAAAAGTCACCAAAAATAGACAAGCATAGGGTGATTGTGATTTGTATCTGTGAAGAGAACTCCTGAAATAAGCAAACCATATATATGGTTGAATATCTGTGTGTGTGTGTGTGTGTGTGTGTGTGTGTATGGTTAACTCTCCTTTATCCAGACATAATAATAATAATAATATTACATCTTGATAATAGAGAATGGGCTGCATATTCAATGCCAATTAATTATATGGAATATTACCAAATGTCAGAGTTATAGTAATATACTATGTAGCATAAGACAATTTGGGTAGCATTGTCATTTTAATTATGTTAGCTCATCCTATCCATTAGCAATTAATGTTTTTCTAATTAATTAGACCTTGTTTTAATTATGTGGGAAATGTCTTGTACTTGTGTTTATATAATTCCTGTATTTGTCTTGGTAAATAGACTTCGAAATATTTTATATTGTCTAGGGTGATTTTGAATTGAATTTCTCTTTCTAACTCTTGCTGCCAAGCTGTTTTGGAAATATATAGAAATGCTGATGATTTTTGTGGGTTTATTTTGTATTATTTCCACGAGCTTTTTAGTTGCTTCTGAAGGATTCTTTAGGTAGACTACCATATCTGCAAAGAGTGATAGTTTACTCTCCTCATTGCCTAATTTAATATCTTCAATTTCTTTTTCTTCTCTAATTGCTACTGCTAGTGTTTCTAGTACACTATTAAATAATAGAGGTAAATAATGGGCATCCTTGTTTCCCTCCTGATCTTATTGGAAAGGCGTCTAATTTATCACCATTGAAGATGATGGTTTTAAACACTATATAGTGTCTGTTAATTTTAGGAAAGGATCTTCTATTCCTATACTTTCTAGTGTTTTCAATAAGAATGAATGTTATATTTTGTTAAAGGCTTTTCCTAAATCTATTGAAATAATCATGTGATATCTGTTGGTTTGGTTGTTGATATGGTCAATTATGTGGATGGTTTTCCTAATATTAAACCATCCTTGTATTCCTGGTATAAATTCCATCTGCTAACTTGCTATAATCTCTAGATTTTTGCATCTATGTTCACTAAGGAGATTGGTCTGTACTTTTCTTTCTCTGTTTTTAGTCTTCTTGACTTTGGAATCAGCACTATGTGTCATAAATGGAATTTGGTAGAATTCCTTCTTTGCTTATTTTGTCAAATCATTTATATAGTATTGGTATTATTTGTTCTTTAAATGTTTGACAAAATTCACTTGTGAATCCATCTGGCCCTGTGGATTTTTCTTAGGGAGTTCTTTGATGACTTATTCAATTTCTTTTTCTGAGACAGGATTGTTTTAAGCATTCTATTTCCTCTTTTTTAACCTAATTTATATTTTTGTAGATATTCACCCATTTCACTTAGATTGTCATATTTCTTGCAATATAGTTGGACAAAATAGTTCTTAATAATGACCTTAATTTCCTCTTCATTAGAGGTGAAGTCACCATTTTCATCTTTGATATTATTAATTTGATTTTCTTCTTTCTTTTTTTTATTAGATTAACTAATACTTTATCTATTTTTTTGTTCAAAGTACCAGTTCCTTGTCTTATTCATTAGTTTTATAGTTATTTTGCTTTCAATTTTATTAATTTCTCCTTTGATTCTTATGATTTCCAATTTAGTTTTTATTTGGGGATTTTTAATTTGTTCTCTTTCTAGTTTTTTAAGTTGAATGTCCATTTCATTGACCACTTCCCTCTCTAATTTGTTGATATGTGCTCTCAGGGATATAAATTCTCTCTGAGTACTGCTTTGACTGCATCCCATAGATTTTGATGAGTTTTTTCCTCATTGTCATTCTCTTCAATTAAATCAGTAATTGCTTCTTTGATTTGTTCTTTGATCAACCTGTTTTGAAGAATTAGATTATTTAGTTTCTAATTCATTTTAAATCTGCCTTTACACAAGCCCTTATTGATTTTAATTTTATTATATTATGGTCTGAAAAATTGCATTTATTCTTTCTGCTTTCCTATATTTACTGGCAATGTTTTTATAACCTAGTATATGGTAAATGTTTGTATATGTACCATGTACTGATGAAAAGAAGGCATATTCCTTTTTATACCTATTTATTTTTCTCCAGATATCTATTAGCTCTAATTTTTCTAACTTTTCATTTACTTCCCTTACTTCTTTCTTATTTAGTTTTTGGTTGAATTTATCTAGTTCTGAAAAGGAAGGGCTATTTATGAACTTTTGATACGTTATTCAGGAATGCATATTTGTGAATCAAAGAAAATAAAAAGAAAATAAAATTATAATAAGAAGAAGCAGTAAGTAGGCTCATGGAGAATGGAACTAGCATTTTCTGAAGAACTGACTACAGACATTAATAACTCATCAGGGAGGTTTTGGTCCCTCTCTTTAAACTAACTTTTGTTTTTAAGATCATTGATAATAATAATGATTCATGTTTATGAAACAATTGATAAATTGCAATCTATTTCCTTAAAGTAACCAAGATGGTTAATATTATCCCTATCCTATGGATTCGGGAATGGGCTTCAACTTAGAATAAGTGATTTTCCCAGAGTAACACATGTCTTATGAATGACAGAACAAAGGTCTTCCAAAACTCAGAGTTCTTCACTTTAAATTACCCTATTTTTTTATAATTAGTTATGAGTTGTGCCCTGTGAACTGCCCTAATTATCCATAAGTATATGTTATAGTTGTCTTCAACAGTATGATAAATTTACTTTTATATGCTATCTGAAAACTATTTCTCTCTTTCCTTAAGCCTAAGATATAGTTGAAAGTGCCTAAAGTTGGACAGAACAGTATAAAGAGTATTGGATTTGGAAACAAATGATCTGTGTCTATCCTGTGTGACCTTGAGTAAGTCACATAATCCATCTAGCTTCATTTTCCAGATATATAAAATGAATGGGTTAGACTTAAGGTTATTTTTAGCTTGAAAGTTATGAACTTTTAGCAGAAACTAGGTAGCATAGTGGATAGAGCACTGAGCCTGGAGTCAGGAAGACTCATCTTGATGAATTCAAATCTGATCTGAGATACTGTGTGACCATGGACAAGTATTTAACCCTGTTTACCTCAGTTTCCTCCTCTGTAATATGATCTGGAAAGAGGAATGGCAAGCTATTCCAATAACTCTTCAAAGAAAACCCCAAATTGGTCAAATAGGATCAGACACAATTGAAATGACTGAACAAGTAGTTGCTTTTTGAATTATTATTATTGAAAATCTTGTATATGAACTATATATGGAATAGGAGAACCAATGGATGTCTAGCCTTTTCCTCCTTTTTTCCCCAAAAGAAAGAATAAAGAATAGTCAGTAATGGTCATTTAGATAATTTTTTAGGGTCTTTTGTTAAAATCAGTAACACTTTATATCATCTCAAAGAATATATGAACTGAAAGTATATTCCCAGACAAACTGCTAAGGAAAAAATATAAACAATCAGAAAGTTAATCCCCAACAATTCTTATAGATAATATCAAAAGAATAGTAAAGGATGCCTATATCGACTGATCCAAAGAGACTTCAAAAAATAAATAAAAAGCTCCCCGAACAAAGTTATTCTCACAAGAGACTTAAAGATTCATCTTGTAATGTGAAGATTGGATTTAGCTATCTCCTGATTGTAACAATGAAGATATTTAGCTCTTCCTTTATTGGGAAGATTAAATTGTAATCCACAATCTATTTTTAGATTTTAATCCCCAAAACAGGTGATAATTCAGTATTTTAATTAGATCTACCATTTTAGCTACAAAAACGTGTTAAGTAACTATAAAAGATGAACTAACCAAAAAAGGTGCTAAGTAACCCTAAAAGGTATAATTTAACCAAGGAAGGTGTGAACTAAAGAGTGGGCAGTCCTGGAGAGGAGTGCCTGCTGTGATTGGTAGATGTGAAATTTAGGGAAGGTGACATAAGAGAAAAAGATCTTTAAAAAGAGGATCAGAGGCCAGAAGAAGAGATATTTGATTTGATATATGATTCGAGGAGATCGAAGAGTTCTCTAACTCAGAGGAGAGACTGGAAGACAGACACTTGAGAAGCGACAAGAAAACAGACACCCAGACTTCTTTCCTTTTAGATGGTCAGTGTTGGTGAGTGAAAGGCTGACTTAGTCCCCCTGCATTTCTCAGAGGCCTAATCCTCTGAGAAAGGCCCATTGTTTTGAGACTCTTTTCCTTGATTTGGGCCTTAGTATTTCTACCTGGCTCAGAGGAAGCCAGAGTTTCCTCTCTGTCTCTCATTCCTTAATATCTTCCCTCTATTGTAAATAACTATCATAAATTCCATTCACTTTAGTAATTCTTTTTGGGATTTAGAAATTAAATCCCTGGCCAGCACCTATATAATATATTCAGAGTCCAACCACAATTAAATTTAACAGTTTTCAGGGAAATGGAAAACCACTATTTGGCAAATAACTATGGAGAAATGACAAATTTTAAGATCTCAGAAGTAAACATCTCACCTTTCAAATAACTAAAAGCATCACTTGTATCAAATATTTCCTTTAATAATCAGCTAGTTCATGCAGGAAATATAAATGAACTATAAGATAAAATGCCTTTAAAGAAACTACAATATTCTTGAGTCAGGGATTCATTTCTCCCTTTTTTTTTTCAATTTTGTCATAAAAAAATGGAGGAAACACTTTTGGAAAATTAAAAGATCAATAAGTTTCCTAGTACATAAGGGACTTCAGCTAGTACACTGAGATTTCCCTAGAGATCTCAAAACTTTATTTGATATATATCCAAGATGATTTTTTCTGTTATGTATCCTTTTCCCCTCTGTCTCAGTTCTGTATTTCATTACAAAGATTACTACCAGGAAAAGCAATAAAATGTTATATCCACATCTAACTTAATTGGGAGACCTTGCTGTCTTCATCTCTCCCAATATTCTATTTGCTATTTCCCTGTTAACAATTCTCCTATCTTTAGTCTTCCTCAAAATCCTTATCTTAAAAGGCAACTTGTATTAGTGGAGAAATCAGGAGACCTAGAGTTAAGAAGCTCCAAATTTGAATCCTTTCTCAGACTCTTAACTAGATATGTCATATTGGGCAAGTCATTTAAGGCATATTGCCTCAATTTCCTCATTTATAAAACTTGAATCATAATATAATACCTCCCTCATAGGACTATTAAGTGGATGAAATGAGACAATATATGTAAAGTATACTGCAACCTTTATTCAACTATATGCATGTTAAATAATATTATTATTATTTATTTTTGAGCTGTGCCCTTCTACCATGCCCTCATCCATATTCCCTAAATCTACCACTGATCTCATGGAGAATTTCTGCAATACTTGTCTCCTTCCTCAGACTTTCCTTACCTTCATTTTTTTAGATCAGAAAATTAAAAAATGAATAATTAATAAGATAAACACTTCTCTTCAGCCTGCTAACAAGGATTAACCTAAAAGTCAACCCACAATTTCTTATTATATTTATCATGTTTTACAGTAATAACTATCCTTCAAGATTTCACTTTTAGGCATCCCATTTGTCTTAAGGGAATGGAATGATCAATTTGGTGTGTTCCACATTTCCAGTGTTCCAAGGAGGGGGAAACAGTCTATCATGAGTCAAACTTAGGTAAATTATGGAACAGTCCACATTGAGGAGAAAGGAAAACTGCAAATTAGTCTTTCTAGTATTTGTAAAAGAGATTTAATCTAAGGAGATATTCCTTCAAGGTATAGGATTGAATGATGTTATGTTTTTACTCTCAAATTTGGTTTCCAAAATGTACCTTGACCTATACAATGCACAGCCTCTCAGGAAACAAAATAAACATTTCCAGAAGAAAAGATCAAAAGCAATACATAGTAGTTTGTCATTTCCAAAACAGTCAAGCACTGAGCCATCACACAAAGTCATCTAAAGTGGGTAGAGCATCTCAGTACATGTTCCATTGTCATTACACACATATTTTCATTAGGATCACCTAACAAATGTTTATAATTTGGCAAGGGATGTGAAAAGCAAACTAGTTCAATCTTCATATTTTAGATTTAAAACTCAAGGGGCAACTTGGTGGTACAGTGTACTGGGCTTGGAATAAGGAAGAATTACTTTAAGAGTTCAAATATTGTCTTAGACATTTACTAGCTGGTGACCCTGGGAAAGCCACTTAACCCTGTTCCCCCAGTTTCTTCATCTTTAAAATCAAAAGAAATAAATAGCAAAGCACTCCAGTATGTTTGCTAAGAAAACTCCCAATGGGATCATAAAGAGTCAGAAACAACATAAATTGCTTGCCCAAGATCATTGAGGTGGAAGATGGAGAAAATGAACCTTTGTTCTCTAATTCTATATTCACTTCATTCACTCACAAACAATTTTTCATTCCACCCTCTTGTCTCCTTTATTTCAGAACTCACCATAAAAAAGATAAGACATTAGAAAAAGTAATTGCTAAATGGGTTTAAATTTCTCCCTTTTTCTGGCATGTCTATAAGTTGGCATTTTATATTAACATAATTACAGAATTGTGGGGGATTCTTTATGTGTAAGGGTGTGTGTGCATGTGTTACTTCTTAAATTATAAATCTAATCCTTCTTCTAGAATATTAGGCCAACTGGCCTAACACCTCATGATGTCTTCTTAAAAAGGTTACTATTATAGTCAGAGTCAGGGTGGCCTAAAAAAGGAAATTTCAGTCAGAAAGAACTGGATTCTAGTCCTACCTCTCACCAACCCCAGGCAGACTGGCTGTTTCAAGGGGCAGTTAGGTGACACAGAGGACAAAGTTCTGGAAGTGCAGAAGTCAGGAATAAAAACTTGAATTCAAATGTACTCTTAGACTTATTATTTGTGTGACTTTGGCAAATCATTTAATCTCTATCTGAATCCACTTCCTAATCTATATGATGAGGAATGATAATGATGTCTATATGATGGGGATAAACATGCTATCACCTATCTCTAAGGGTTGTTTTGAAGACAAAATGAGATTATGAAGATATAGATATGGATATCTCAGAGTGCCTGTCACACAGAAGGTGCTATATTAATGCAATTCTTCTTCTTCTTCTTGTTATTATTATTATTATTATCAAGTCACTTGATATCTCAGTGCTTTTGGTTTCTCTGCTAGACTTCAAGTTACAGAGCAAGTGTCTACTTGCATTGGTAAAATTCTTTCTTCAGTAGGAACTCCCTAGAATAAAATTACAAGTCTAAATCCAAAATAATGCTCCCCTAAACTACATCAGCAGCTGGCTTGGTGTTTGTTTATGCAAACTCACTCTCTCTCTCTCTCTCTCTCTCTCTCTCTCTCTCTCTCTCTCTCTCTCTCTCTCTCTCTCTCTCTCTCTCTCTCTCTCTCTCTCTCTCTTTTCCCCCTTTCTCTAGTATGTAGCCTAAAGTTTCATCATCAATAAGAACCAGATAAGAGGGAGAAAGAAATGTGGTAGAAATCTTACCCATAAAAAAGGGTCTGTTAAAAGAATGATGAAGAGGAAAGGCTTTATAAATTCAGTAAAGCAAAGCTTAGAAAACTTTTCCAAAGAGCTGTGTCTATAAATAAGTAAGCACTTACATAACAGATAAGAGGCAGTGAAGGTACCAATCTCATCATCCAGAATGGAGTCTTTGTTATACTTGCCAACTATTTCTCCAATGAATTAGGATTCACATACTCACCTTTAATATAAAGTACCCATATTTGACTTGCCTGGCTCCTTTGTTCTTCCCTAAAAATCAATTAATTTATTATGAAAAGCCTTACTGTGCCATGACCTTAGGAACCCATCATGGAAGAATTGGTTCTAGATGTCCTTGATTGCATTGTAGGTCTGAAACACAGCCGACTCTCATTTCCTTTAATTGAAATTCAACAAGACAAATTGTTTTTATATTGCCTGTTGTAAACCTAGGTCTTGCTTTGCTTTTGAAGACAAGAGAAATCTATTTCATTGCTTCATAATGGGCCTAGATGGGGCATTTGGAAGAGAGATGGCAATGTACAGGATTAGAAGACAGGGTGGGAGGGGAGAAGGATTGAGTTTTTGATCCAGGAAACTTGAGTGTGAATCATGGCTCTACTTCTTGTTAATTCTGTGACACCTGAGTAACTTTAGCTGCATAAGCCTCAGTTTCCTAATCTAAAAAAAATGAAGAAATTGGATTAGATCAGAAGAGTCAAATTCATCATATATGACCACAAAATTCTCAGGTGCAAACTGATTAGATTAAAATATAATTGAGAAGTATGTAATACAATAAATAAAATAGAAGAGTTTTCTAAATTAATGTGCCACCTAAAGGGATTCATTTCTATCTGACTTTGACACCATTGGATTGGATGATTTCAAAATTCCATACCAGATATTTTCTCAGTTATATTATTTGCTTTGTTGCAAGAGGCATTCAAACAGAATCTGACAGAAACTTAGTAGAGATCTGGCTTAAAGGAATTATGAAATGCCTTCAAACTTTAAGATTCCAGTTCTAATGCCATACACAGTGAATATTTCTTTGGCTCCTGTTTTTAGAATAACACTGTGATGAAAAATAATCTAGAAAATTTTATTTATTAAAAATTATAAAAGACATCTAAAACAGTAAAACAATAACTTTGAGGCACTCCACAGGAATATACTGTAAGATACTCAAAAGTCTCCTGATAGTTAATGATTTGTTATATTAAACTAATAAACTAATTAAATCCTTGTAGGAGAGCAAATATATGGCAGACTATTCTTACACATCAGCTAGTTTCAAGTGATACCTGTTTCAGAGAGATAAATATATTGTGGTCATTATATTTTTAATATAGGATGCAGTATTGCCAAAAAATGCCTTGTAGTATGCAATCAGAAATTAAGTAAAGAGTAAATGACTGACCCTATGTTGGCAGAAATTAGATGTAATTTGCTAAACCTTTTGCTATGTCTAGAACACCTTCTCTTTTTTTTTAAACCCTTCCCTTCCATCTTGGAGTCAATAATATGTATTGGCTCCAAGGCAGAAGAGTGGTAAAGGCTAGGCAATGGGTGTCAAGTGACTTGTCCAGGGTCACACAGCTGGGAAGTGTCTGAGGCCAGATTTGAACCTAGGACCTCCCATCTCTAGGCCTGGCTCTCAATCCACTGAGCTATCCAGCTGCCCCCAACACCTTCTCTTTATCTACACATGGTGAAGACTCTAAACTCAAATGATGCTTCTAGAAACTTCATTTTACCACAAATATTTAACTGGAACTTTAATTTCATGGTTGTAGACACGACTTTCAGTGATACAGTTTAGAATATGTTCAATTTTGTCTCTTGCCAATGACTTCCCAAACATTCACCATGAGATTCACCCAACATGTTGAGGGCTTTTTTTCATTTTTCTTGATAATGGGGGGTCAGGGGGCAGGGGGTAGTGAGGGAAGGAATAAGCATTTATATTGCATCTATTCTGTGCTAGGCACTTGACTAAGTGCTTTGCAAACATTTGATCCCCACAATAATCCTAAAAGGTAGGGTGCCATAATTATCCTCATGTTACAAGTAAGGAAACTGAGGTAAGCAGAGATTAAGTGACTTGCCCAGGTTCAAAGAGCCTGAAAGTGTCTGAGATGACTTTTGAACTCGGCTATTCCCAACTCCAGGTTTAGTACTCAATATATTGCATCAACAGTCTTCCTCTAAGAGAATATTATCAAGTGAGTATCAGTGGAACACATGGTCTCCATTAATTTTCCCTTATTTTTGCTGCCCAGTGACTAGGCCTATCTTCTTTATCTGTCACTCACTTCTTTGATGACGTCCTTCTCTTCATTATTCAGAGGAAAGAACATTGGTTCTACAGTAAGAGGATCTAAATTCAAATCTCACTTATATTTACTACTTGGTAGTTGTTGGCCAGTTACTTAATTCTTTTCAAGTCTCATCCTCATTTATAAAATGGACTGAGGTCTCTTACAGCTTTAGGTCTATGACCCTATGAATTCTCCCAAATTCCTGGTTGTTATGTGTCACAGACTGTTCCCCCACATCCACTGTATTATCTTATAGGTCATACTCATTTTTTATTATTTTAATTCTCCCCTGATTCTGCCATCTGGAAATTATCTTTCCTTTCTCTAACCTTATGCATAACTTTGCACCTCTCATATTTTTCATGTTCTTTTTCAATCACTTTTATTTACCCATTTTTTAAAAAAATATGGAACATTTCATAAATTTCCATACAATCCTTGTGCAGGTGATCTGCTGATCTCTGTTTCATTCCAGTTTTAGTATAGATGCTGCTGAAATGAGCACCATCCAGTCATTGATTTTCTTTATTTTTTTAAACTCTTAACTTCTCTTTTAGAATTGATACTAAGTATTGGTTTTGAGGGAGAAGAGTAGCAACTGCTAGGCAAATGGGATTAAGTAACTTGTATGAGGGTCACCCAGAAAATATCTGAGGTCACATTTGAACCCAGAACTTTCCATCTGTGGGCCTATCCCTCTATCCAATGAGCCACCTATCTGCTTCCATGCATTTTTTTTTTACAATAAGCACTTATTAAAGAACTACTCTATAACAAGGTACTATGACAGTCACTTGGAATACAATGACAAAATGAAAAACAATCCTTGCCCAAATGGAGCTGAAATTCTAAAGGTAAATAGCATTTAATGTTCAGATGTTGTGACCCATTTGGGGTTTTCTTGGTAAAAATACTAGAGTGGCTTGCCATTTCCCTCTTCAGCTCATTTTACAGATGAGGAAACTGAGAAAAGCAGGGTTTTCCAGGGTAAAGTATAAGCATTTGCGGCCAGATTTTAACTCAGGAAGATGTTTCTCACTGTCTGGTACCCTATCCACTATGCCATAAAACTGCCCATAAGACTTTTTAACAGAAACATAATTTGCAATAGAATTTGAGAAGATAGTGATAGACTAATTATGAGCATTCCAAAAGAGATTGAGCCTTCAATGAAATCATATTTAAATCTGATTTTATTGTATAAAAATATTTTAGAATTATATTCAAGTAGTTTCTGTATTTGCTTTGGCAGGCGTATTCCAATATAGTTTATTCTGTCTATGGTTATTTTAAATATATTATCTCTTACTGTCACTTTTCACAAAACTTTGTTGGTCATATGTATGAATGCTGATGATTTGTGTGGAGTTATTATGTATCCTACTACTTTGCTAAAATTAATGATAATTATGACTTTTTTAGTTGAATCTGTAGTGTTTTTCCATATGTATCATCATATCATCTGTAAAAGAATATAATTTTATTTTTCCTTTGACCATTCTTATTCCTTCAAATTCTTTTTAATTGGAGAAATACTGTTCATTCGTGGGTGGGCAGAGCCAATAAAATTAAAATGACAATCCTACCTAAAAGAATATACTTGTCAATATGCCATCCCAATTAAATTATCAAATGATTATTTTATTGAACTACAAAAAATAATAAAAATTCATTTGGGAAAAAAAGGAAAGGTCAAGATATCAAAGGAAATAATTAAAAATATAAAGAAAGTATGTCTAGCAAACCAGACTTTCAGATATATTACAAAGAAGCAATTATCAAAACTATCTACTATTGGTTAGGACATAGAAAAGCAGACCAGTGGAATAGAACACATATAGAGCAAACACTTTTAAAAGATTATAGGAACTTCCTGGCTAAGATGGCCACAGAGTAGAAGCAAAGATTTTCTTCTCCTTACCACTGGCCACTATAAAGTACCTCAAAAGGACAAAAAACAAAAGTATATGAGCAAATGGATTCTACCATAGGGTGCAGCCTTGAAGGTAGGCAGGGTTGGGATATTTCCACACTATAAGAGGGTAAAATTGCTCCTCCTAAAGTGCAGCCTGATCACCCCCCCCCCCCACTTAACCTATGCCATCAGAGTCAGAGCTAGTGTGAGGCAATCTCTAGGGTCTAAGAGACTGGCTAAGGGTACCACAGACTTACTCCTGAGAGCAGAGAAACTCGGGACCCCAGGAGGCTTAGGAATGTGGAGCTTGGGCACAGAGATAGACAGAGAGGAGATGCCCACAGCAAATGCTGCAGTGACTAAGAAAGAGCTTCAGGGAAAAAACTGCTCAGTGGCTTGATACAGAAAGAGCTGTCTACCCTCTTCACTCAGACTTCTGGCTGGAAAGGGAAGAAAAAACTAACCCAACGATGGCCAACAGCACCCAAGAATTATAATCTACAACTACCACCAAGAACAAAAAAAGACTCTGACCCTGGATAACTTCTATGATGAAAAACATCAGACTACAGAGGAGACAACAGAGGAAAACAGATAAGCAAACACATCCAAACCTTCCCCCCAAAATAGAAATTGGTCACAAGTTCTTGATGAATTCAAATTTAAGTTCAAGAACCAAGTAAGAAAGATAGAAGAAACTAGGCAAGAAAATTGGAAAATAATTCAAAATGAAAATACCAGCTTAAAAGACAGGATCTCCAACTTGGAAAAAGAAGCCCAGAAATCAAATAAAATGATAAGCAAATTGGATACCAGAATTGACCTGCTTGAAGCCATGAAAGGCAGGCTAGACCAAGCTTTAATGGAAAATCAAAAGATCTTAGCTGAATACCAGTCTTTAAAGACTAGAATTGAGCAAGTAGATGATGATGATCTCACAAGGCAGAAAGAATTAATAAAACAAAGTCAAAAGAATGATAAAATGGGAAGGAAAGATGAAATATCTCATTGAGAAGAGGACTGACCTGGAAAACAGATCCAAGAGAGACAATTTGGGAATCATAGGTCTAATTTAAAATAGAAAAAAAAAACAGAAGCCTTGGCATCATATTACAAGAAAACTGCCCTGACATTCTTGAACAAGAGGGCAAAATAGAAATGGAAAAAGTCCATATATCACCCTCTACATAAAATTGTAAAAAGACAACCCCCAGGAATGTAATTGCCAAAGTCAAGAGCTTCCAATCTAAGGAGAATATATTATAAGAAGCCAGAAAGAGAAAAATTCAGATATCAAAGAGCACCAATCAGTATTATGTAGCATCTGGCAGCCTCCACACTAAAGGACCACAAGGCTTGGAATATGATATTCAGAAAGGCAAGAGAATTGGATCTATAACCAATGATCACCTACCTATCAAAACTGACTCTATGCTTCCAGGAGAAAGTATGGGCATTTAACAAAATAGAAGATTTCCAAGTATTTGTAAAGAAAAAACCTGAACTAAACAGAAAATTTGGTGTCCAAATACAAAATTCAAGAGAAACATAACAAGGTAAACAAGAAAGAGGGGCAAAAATTTAAGGGCTTCAGTAAGGCCAAATTGTTTATATTCCTATATGGAAAAATGATATTAGTAAATCTCAAAAACTGCATTCATTATCATAGTAGTTAGAAGAAGTATTTATAGGTAGAGGTTGGTGTACTAAGTGGCTTAAGATGATATGTAAAAAAAAAAAAAAGAAAAAGGGGGGAGAATAGAAGACAGCTCGAAGAAAAACTTGAAGGAAAAAGAAAAGTGGAAAATGTATACCACATTAGAGAGGCACATGGAAGGGAGAGAGGAAGAATACTATTATAAGAAGGGGAGAAGAGAGTGCTAATAGATAATACTCAAACCTTACTCTAAGAAGAATCAGTTCTGAGAGGGAAGGGCATCTAGATCCATTTGGGGTATCTAATTCTATCTTGCCCTGCAGGCAAAGTGAGAAGGGAAAAACTAAGGTGAAGGGGATTGGGATAGAGAGTACAAAAGAGAGAGAAAGAGAGGGGGGATTTTGATTACATTAAATTAAAATTTTTTTTACCCCCAAAACTCCCAAGGTAACCAAAATTAGAAGGGAAGCAACAAATTGGGGAAAAGACTTTATAACAAAAACCTCTGGCAAAGGTCTAATTACTCAAATTTATAAGGAGCTCAATCAATTGTACAAAAAAATCAAGCCATTCTCCAATTGATAAACAGTCAGTTTTCAGATAAAGAAATCAAAACTATCAATAAGCACATGAAAAAGTGTTCTAAATCTCTTATAATTAGAAAAATGCAAATCAACACACTTCTGAGGTACCACCTCACAAATAGCAGATTGGTTAATATGACAGCAAAGGAAAGTAAATTTTGGAGGGGATGGGGCAAAATTGGGATGTTAATGTTTTGCTGGTAGAGTTGTGAATTGATTCAGCCATTCTGGATGGCAATTTCAAACTATGGTCAAAGGGCTTTAAAAGATTCCTTTGATCCAGTTATACCACTGCTAAGTTTGTACCCCACAGAGATAATAGGGAAAGTATATATGTATAGAAATATTTATAGCCTCTCTCTTTGTGGTAGCAAAAAAAATGGAAAATGAGGAGATGCCCTTCAATTAGGGAATGGCTGAAAAAGTTGTGGTATCTGTTGGTGATGGAATACTATTGTGCTAAAAGGAATAATGAGCTGGGGGGAACTCCATGTGAACTGGAACTACCTCCAGGGATTGATGCAGAGTGAAAGGAGCAGAACCAGGAGAATATTGTACACAAAGACTGATACACTGTGGCACAATCAAGTGTAATGGACTTATATACTAGGAGCAGTGCAATGATCCAGGACAATTCTGAGGGACTTATGAGAAAGAAAGCTATCTATATCCAGAGAAAGAATTGTGGGAGTAGAAACAGAGAAAAATAACTGCTTGATCACATGATTTTATGGGAATTGGGGATATAGATTCTAAAAGATTACCCTATTGCAAATGTTAATAATATGGAAATAGGTTTTGATCAATGGCACATGTAAAACCCAGTAGAATTGCCCATTGACTATGGGAGGAGGGATGGGATGAGTGGAGGATAAGAGCATGAATCATGGAACCATGGAAAATTATTATAAATTAATTAAATAAATAAACTTAAAAAAAGATTATAGTAATGTTGTGTTTGACAAAAGTAAAGATCCAAGTTTTAGAGATAAGAATTCATTATTTGGTAAACAACAACTTAAACTATTTACCAAGATAAGACCAAAATGGATACATGACTTAGGTATAAAGGGAAATAGCATAAGCAAATAAGAACAAGAATACATTACATATCATATTCATGAATAGGGGAAGAATTTATGAATAAGCAATAGAAAGCATTATAAGAATATATAAAATGGAAAATCTGAATATGTTAAATTTTAAAAGGTTTTATATAAATAAAATGAATTTGGCCATTAGAAGGAAAACAGTAAATTAAGGATAAATTCATAGTTTCTAAGACAGAGGTCTCATATCTAAGAAATTCACCAAATTCATGAGAATATAAGAGATTTCCCGATGGATATATGGTCAAAATGCATAAGCAAATAATTTTTGCATGAAGTAATCAAAGTTATATATAACTTTATGTACAAAACTCTAAATCATTATTGATTAGAGAAATAAGGAACAAAACAACTCCGAGATATCAATTCATACCTATCAGATAGGCCAAAATGAGAAAAGGGCAAAGTGGCGAATACTGGAAGGGATGTGAAAAAATGGGGACACTGCTACATTGTTAGTGGAACTGTGATCTGATTCAACAATTTTGGAAAGCAATCTGGAAGTATGCTGAAAAAGTTTTAAAACAGAGTATAGCTTTTGACCCAGCAATGCCAGTATTAAGTTTTTTTTAAAGGTAATCAGGTTAAAAAGAAAAGAACCTATATGTTCTACTCTAGTAACTCTCTTTGTGGTGACAAAGAACTGGAAATTGAAGGGATGTCCACCAATTTGAGAATGGTTAAACAAATTGTTGCATAGGATTGCAATGGAATACTACTGCTTCATAAAGTAATAATAAACAGGTTAATTCTTAAAAATATGGAAAAATCTATGAGAAGTTGAGAAGAGTGAAGTGAGTAGAACCAAGAGAACAATATAAATAGCAACAGAAATATTATTTGAAAAATGACTTGTGCATGTCTACCTCCTGGGAAAGAACCAATAAACAAGACACAATTTTATACATATATATGTATATGCCTATATATTTTTTTCAAATGATGACTTTTCTCATGGTAGGAGGTTAAAGAGGCAGGGAGTTCACCAATAACAAACAAATAAATTTAGATAAAGAAAAGAGAGAAATTATGGATTATAAGAGACAGAAAATGAGGGATGTGTTTCAAGAACATGGGACTACTTGCGCAAAAGCAAGAAAGCAGGAGATAGATTTCTGAATTGCCAGAACAGTATGGTTGAAATATAGAATCCATGAAGGCGAGTAGTAGAAATTAAGTCCCCCAAAATGTAGGATCATAAGTTTAGACCCAAAAAAGGACCTTAGAAAATATCAAATCAAACCCCCCTACTTAGTATTTGGGGAAATTGAAGTATAGAGAATTTGTAACCTGCCTAAGCTCATAAAACTTACAAATGGCTGATGGAGGGTTTGAAGTAGGTCCTCTAGATTCCATGGTCAGAACATCATGAAGCCTATAGTTAAGATAATGTGTCAAAGTTTTCAAATGACAAGCTGATTATATTTGTCCAAGAAATACGTGTGAGCCACTGAAGATTCAGCCAGCCACAACCCTTTTTGTCTCAATTTCCTCATCTGTAAAATAAACTAGAGAAGGAAATTTCAAACTACTGAAGTATCTTTGCCAAGAAAACCTCAAATGAGGTAATTTGGACATGACTTAAAAATTACTAAACAATTCAGAGTTGGGATATGAGTGATTCAATGAAAAAATATAATTTTCATCAGTCCAGAGTCAAAGTGCTTTCCTCAAAGATTTGTAAAGTTTGTGATGATTAAAAAACTATAGCATTTAAAAGGTGACTGGTGGAAAGATGATTTCATAATATTATCTACCATAGATAGGCTGGACAAAAGACAAACCATTTAGCAGGAGTAAGTACGAAGTCATTCTCAGGATGTAGTGTATTTTCTTGTTTGTATTTTTTGCAGTTAGAATGGTTTATAGCCCATTTGTAATTCTGAAAAGCACTTTGAGATCTGCAATATCACTATATAAATCAATTATTTTAATGTAAACCTCAGTGACATCTTAATGATAGAAATAGATAAACAGAAGGGGGTAGAAGTTTTAATACATTCTATTACCATTTGTTAGGCACTGGCAATGTGTCAGGTATAATACAGAAGAAAAATAACGATCACCTAATTTCATCCACAACTGATTTCACAAACAAATTTATATTATTACAAGGACATGCTATGAAGTTGCTTAATTTTTTCACTAGATGAATCTCTCTAAAGCTATAAGACAATAGATTGCCTCATGAAAATAGGCTAAGGAATTGTTTTCTTCTCTTATTGTTCAATTAGCTTATCAGTTTTAGTCCTTGTTCAGGCCATATTCCATCATGCATCAAGGACTGATGAGATGCTTCCTCAAGTGTGTCAGCAATAGCAAAATATCAAACAACTGCCTTTCAATTACATGAGTTTACGCATTGAAATGTGCATTAAAGTACCTGTCCCATTCACCTGCAAACTTTCTCTGAATTGTTCTTAAATTCTAAAAATTCTATAACCACCATATACCACAGTTGGTTTAACCATTCCTCAATTACTGGACATTTCCTCAATTTCTAATTCTTTGCCACCACAAAGGGTTGCTGTAAATGTTTTTGTGCAAGTAAGTCCTTTCTCCCTTTTTTAAAATTCGCCCTGGGGGAAGGGGGGGGGGAGCTGGGTTGCTCAGTGGACTGAGAGCCAGGCCTAGAGATGGGAGGTCCTGGGTTCAAATCTGAACTCAGACACTTCCCAGCTGTGTGACCCTGGCTTGATCCCCATTGCCTAGCCCTTACCACCCTTCTGCCTTGGAGCCAATACATGGTATTGACTCCAAGACGGAAGGTGAGGGTTTTTATTTAAAAAAGTCCCTTTGGTCTATATTCCTACTTGTGATATTTCAGGATCAAAAGTATACACAGTTTTCTAGCCTTTTGGGCACATAAACATAATAATCTTATGTAATAAACATCTTACATAACAATATCATATAATAATAAAATAATAACTTTGCCAACGTGTAAAGATCATATGAGATTTTATATATACTATGTATTATATACTGTGCAAACTTAAACTGATATGTGTATGGGATATTCCATGGCTAATAATTTCTCCTGAAACCACATTGAAGCATGGAAGTGACTGGATGATTGAAGGCCACACGAGCAATGCACCTTGTTTCACTTACATGCTTGTAGGCACAGCACAGTCCCTGGAACAAGAAGGTGCTTAACAAATGTTCAGTGACTGGTTGAAGTATTTCTAAATTAAAAGCTAGAAAGATTATGTTTCTTAGAAACCTTGTCTGTGGTTTAAATATGATCCTAACTAAAAGGTCATAGCTGAGATGATGGTCATTTTTCCTCTCACAGGGAACTTACAAAGGTTATCTATTAAAGGGTGGATAGAGGAATCTAGTCTGCAAGAATAGAGGCAAAGTCTTCATTAATGAAAAGAATGATCTTTGGAGTGCGTGGGGATTTGGGGACCATCTAGTCTAAGTCCCTCATCATTTTGTTCTTATTCAAATATTTTTAGTCATGTTCAACACATCATGATTCCATTTGGAGCTTTCTTGACAGAAATACTGGAATGATTTGCCATTTCCTTCTCCAGCTCATTTACAGATGAGGAAACTAAGGCCAACAAAGTTAAGTTCTTTGCCCAGGGTTACACAGCTAGTGTCTGAGATCAGATTTGGTCTCATGAAGAAGAGTCTTTTGGCCTTCAAGCACAGCACTCCATCCACTCTGCCATCATCTTTTTTTCTTAGGGCACAGTGGGTAAGACAACCAGTACCAGGAAGGTTTCCACTTTTGTTGTATGGTTTGAGAATGGAAATATTATTGCTAATACATTTATTATCAGTATATTGAAAAAATAGCACTGTGAAATATTACCCAACTGTAATTACCTGCTTTTGCTTTCAAAGATGAATTAGGTTATTCTGAACACCTTTGCTTCCTGAATACAACAATTTTGACCTAGTGTGCCTTGTTAGTGGGAATAATGATGCAAACACATTGCTTTGTTGAAGTCTTTTCCTTTTATTTCACCTGAGTACCTTACTTGATAAGAACTATAATATAAATGATAGTCTCATAGAGTCCTTTTGTCATTATCCTACACCTCATTATAACTACATTTTACAGAGGGCAGAAACAATCTTTATAGTGGGATTGCATTTCAAGTATGCTTTTATGAAAAATAAACCCAATAAAATTCATAAGGGGGAGGCTGGGGATGGCAGAGAATCAGGGAAAAGAAGTCACAGATGGGTAACTAAATTTCCTAAAGGGCTAGAATAGCAAAGGTTCCACCTGATATTCTGGGATGATACCCAGTTTCCATTTACACTCCTTCAAATAATTATTCTCTGAATGGTTTGTGACACAAATCTCGAAAAATGAGTCAAGACATAACACTATGGAAATGCTCCCAATTTTCCCCACCCTGATTCCATCAAATGCCAGGACCAAAATACACATTGAGTACATTTTTATTCATTTCTATAGTTTTCACTGCCACATTAAAAATGTATTTCAAGTTGTCAAGAACCTACACACACTTTGAGTCAAAGAGTGCTACAAAATATTACTACCATAAAATTTTAAAAGCATCTTTCCTTATGGGTTAATTCTGGCTTCAGCAATTTTGCCACCAAAATTATAGCTCTCAGAATGCCAGTTCCCTGAAACAGAATGCTAGAATTTTATAGCTGAAAGGGATTTTAGAGACCATCTAATCCAACCATTCAACAAGTATTTAGACCCTACAATAAGCCAGGAACTTGAACAAAATTGAAGTGATTTGAAATGAAATAGCCTCTACCCTCAAGGAGTATACAATCTATAGGGAGGATATTATAGATAATACAAGATAAATACAAATTAGTTTTAGAGAGTAACATTCATAACTAGGAGAATCAGGAAAAAACATCTGGTATTAGGTGATATGAACTGAGACTGAGGCAGAAAGATTAAATGACTTGCCCAGGGTCATAGCAAGTGCCTATCTGAGCAAGTAAATATCACATTTGAACTCAGTAATCCTTGACTTCAGATATAGTCCTCTATTCATTGTACCACCTAGTTATGTCTCATAGGGGAGGAATGGTAATCAAGCCCCTATTCAAAGAATTCCAAATTGACTAGCTTTCCTCCAGGGTAGTCTATTCAACTTTTGAATAACTCTAATGATTAGGAATTTCCCCCCTAATATCAAGATTAAATTTAGTTCTGCAACTTATATCTATTACTTCTTGTTCAATCTCTTCAAGGAAAAAGAGGACAATTTCAATTAATTCCCCTCCCAAATGAAAGCCCTTCAAATGTTTGATGACAGTGATCAAGTTCCCCATGTGTCCCCTCTTTTAGAAGATCAGCATCTATAGCTCTTTCACTGGCTCCTAAATTCCTTAACCTCACTTTACTCATCTATAAAATGAGTGTTGTAGTATTGACCTCTAATGTCCTTTTCTAATCTACTTCTGCTATAGCCACATTGCCTGGATTACCTGCATGGGGTCAATCTGTTGGACTCAATTTCTATTCCTATGGACTCTTCCTATTAGGTAATGTTCTTTCATTTCTTAAGGTTGGCTCATATTTCATTTTCTCTAGGAAAGCTTTGGATTCCACATCCATTCAATCACTCCTCCATGCTGAAATTACTTAGTATTTTGTTTACTCTAAGTTGTAAATGTCAATATGTAGTTTTTGAAGTGGCCTTTAGTATTCAGTCATGTCCACCCAAATATATTACACTATTCCAATATTTAGAGGGGGGCAATAATGCATTTTGCAAACGACAATGTACTATGTAGGGAGTTATTGTTCTTCACAATCTACTGAGGGTATTATAAATACAACAGATGCTCAATCACCTTTTGAGCTAACTCTACCTAGCCATAACTTAATATATACAGCCATACATTATAGCAAAATATAATTTTTATACAATATAAAAATATGTTCTAAACAATAGGGTTATTTTTCAACAAAAATACTGATCTCAGAATTGAGTAATTTATGTAATATTTTGTGCTATTAATAAGTGTTTGTTCATTTCTGACTGTTAAAATGGCATTTTCCTACTTAATTGATATCTGCTATACTCATTAGGAAATGTTAGTATATCATAATTGTATTTGTTGAGCCTGGCAATGACAAATTATACTTGTTTTATACCCTTTCCTCCACAAGTTAAATGTTAGATCTCTCTCTCACTCTCTCTCTGTCTGTTTCTCTTTTTCAAGCAACCTTAATTACAATGCACATTTTTTCCATTTCATATATGTTATCCTAAAACCAGTGGGATTCCTTTGAATAAATTTTAGGAAAAGCAGAAAGTCCCAGTCACTTCGAGGGAGTCTATTAGTAATTTTCAACTATCAAGAACAGTAAAGTCCCCATGACACATTTTTATTCAGTCTCACTGCTGGGATGAAATATTGCCATCTGTCTTTAGACATATAACAGCTATCTCCTTCAGAAAATGATGGCTGATTTTCTTCATTTAGAGTATTTTGAGAAATATGCTTAGATCACAACAGGGAAGATTAAGTTTAAAATTTAAGAAAGGACTTCCAGTTCATGAAACCATGAAAATGGTTAAACATTGAAGAGGTTATGGGAGAAATTGACCAATCCTTCTCCACAAGGTATTAAAATATAAGGTGATGAAAGCAAGCAAAGGTTGGCTTAAATAATGCGTTGGGCTGAGCAAGTCTGAAAGTCACAGTCTGAAAGAACCATGTGTTGCTGATGTATAAGCAAATAAATACTTTTGAGCAACAACTATGGTCAATGGGTAGGAACTATTGAGCAGATAAGCTATGGCCTCACCTTCTAGGAGACTATTGAGAATGTATGCCATCAGGGGATCAAAGCCCTTGCTATTAATCTAGACATTAGCTGCATCCTAGTATTGCTGCAAGAATTCTTCAAGAATGACTCAGAAAGACCCCAGCTTTGGGGACAAAAATCCATTATTTGACAAAAACTGCTGGGAAAACTGGAAGACAGTGTGGGAGAGACTAGGTTTGAATCAATACCTCACACCCTACACCAAGATAAACTCAGAATGGGTGAATGATCTGAACATAAAGAAGGAAACTATAAGTAAATTAGGTGAACACAGAATAGTATATATGTCAGACCTGTCATAAGGGAAATATTTTAAAACCAAGCAAGACTTAGAAAGAGTCACAAAATGTAAAATAAAAAACTTTGATTACCTCAAATTAAAAAGGTTTTGTACAAATAAAACTAATGTAACCAAAATCAGAAGGGAAGCAACAAATTGGTTAACAATCTTCATAAAATCCTCTGACAAAGGTCTAATTACTCAAATTTATAAAGAGCTAAATCAATTGTACAAAAAATCAAGCCATTCTCCAATTGATAAATGGGCAAGGGACATGAATAGGCAATTTTCAGCCAAAGAAATCAAAACTATTAACAAGCACATGAAGAAGTGTTCTAAATCTCTTATAATCAGAGAGATGCAAATCAAAACAACTCTGAGGTATCACCTCCCACCTAGCAGATTGGCTAACATGACAGCAAAGGAAAGTAATGAATGTTGGAGGGGATGTGGCAAAGTCGGGACATTAATGCATTGCTGGTGGAGTTGTGAATTGATCCAACCATTCTGGAGGGCAATCTGGAACCATATATGCCCAAAGGGCGATAAAAGACTATCTGCCCTTTGATCCAGCCATAGCACTGCTGGGTTTGTACCGCAAAGAGATAATAAGGAAAAAGACTTGTACAAGAATATTCATAGCTGCGCTCTTTTGTGGTGGCCAAAAATTGGAAAATGAGGGGTTGCGCTTCAATTGGGGAATGGCTGAGCAAAGTATGGCATATATTGGTGATGGAATACTATTGTGCTCAAAGGAATAATAAAGTGGAGGAATTCCATGGAGACTGGAACAACCTCCAGGAAGTGATGCAGAGCGAGAGGAGCAGAACCAGGAGAACATTGTACACAGAGACTGACACACTGTGGTACAATCGAACGTAATGGACTTCTCCATTAGTGGCAATGCAGTGATCCAGAACAGCCTGGAGGGATCATGTAGAAAAAACACTATCCACAAGCAGAGGACAAACTGTGGGAGTAAAACCACCAAGGAAAAGCAATTGCATGACTACAGGGGTTGAGGAGAGATTGATATGATCAATATATCATATTGATATATGAGGGTTGATATGATTGAGGAGAGACTCTAAATGAACACCCTAATGCAAATACCAACAACATGGAAATGGGTTCGAATCAAGGACACATGTGATACCTAGTGGAATCACGCATCAGCTATGGGATGGGTGGTTTGGAAGGGGGGGGGAGGAAAAGAAAATTATCTTTTTTTCCCCCAATGAATACTGTTTGAAAAAGAAAAAAAAATAGTCCTGTCTTTTGCCCTTTCAAATAAAAAAAAAGAAAATGACCAAATAAAATAATGTTTAAAAGGGGAGAAAAAAAGAGAATGACGCAGTATTCTCTTACAACAAGGACCAATATGGAAGTAAGCTCTGCATGACAATACATGTATAACCCAGATCAAATTGCCCTACCCATTGCTGGGAGGGGAAGGGGAGAAAGGGAGGGATGCAATTTGGATCTTATAAAATTTGGAAAATGTATGTTGAAAACTATTTTAAATGAATATCTTAAGTGAAATAACATTGAAGGTATACTTCTGGATAATATTCCTCTCATTTTGGTGTGTGTGTGTGTGTGTGTGTGTGTGTGTGTGTGAGGGAGAGGGGGAGGGGATGATTCCTTTACAGCATATCTGTGTGGTTTCTGAAAGATTTTACTCTTATGGATCTGCTTGTTTAAAACTGTAAAGAGCTAGGGAGAAATCTAAAGCATTTCCCGAAGTGGTCCTTCTACATGAGAGCTCAAAATATAAACCAGCTATATAGCTACATGCCACTTTCTTTCCTAGTTTATATATCAATTTCACAATTTTGAAGTCACACTTCATTTATAGCCTGAGAAAACAACCCAGCGAAGAGCAAAATGTGTTCCGAGGAGTTACTTAGTTGTACAGAAAAATTTAGTTCCATTTTTATCATGGGATTATTTATACAAAATTTGTACAAAAACTTTTCTTCAGTTTCATGTATTCAATTTTATGGTCTTCTCCATATTCTTTCACACAATGCTTTCTATCTCTTGTTTATTTGTAAATTCTTCTCCTGTCCATAAATATGAGAGGAAATGTGTTCCTTGTTCTAATTTGCATATAATATGTCCCTTTGTGCCCAGGTCTTGTATATATTTTGTTCTTAACTTGGTAAAAGTGCTGTAAGAAATTAGTCTCTATCAAGTTTCTGCCAGAGCTCTTTCCAGTTTTCCCAATATTTTTCCCAATAAAATTTCCCAATTATTCTAAAACTTGGAATATGGCTCATACTCCAATTCATAAATGGTTAAAAGACAAAGACAGTTTTTGGATGAAGAAATCAAAGTTATATTTAATTATATCAAAAATATTCTAAATTATTATTGACAGCAAAATACAAATCAATGCAACTTTGATCTTACACCTGTCATATAGGCTAAAATGATAAAAGGGTGAAATGACAAATGTTAAAGGTGATGTGAACAAATGAGGATTCTAGTATACTAGTACCCTGTTGGTAGAACTGTGAACTGACCCACCCATTTTAGAGAGCAATTTGGAATTATGCTTGAAGAGTTATTAAAAAAAAAAAACCTTTTGATTCTACAACACTATTATTTGGCTTGTTTCCCAAGGTGACCAGGGGAAAAGGGAAAGAGCTGATATGTTTTAAAATATCTATAGTCATTCTCTTAATGGTGACAAAGAATTGGAAAATGAAGAGTTTCCCTTCAGCTGGGGAATGACTAAACAAGTTGTGGCATATGATCTTGATGGAATATTACTGAGCCAGAAGAAATGACAAACAGGTTAATTTTGGAAAAAACATGGAAAGACCTATATAAAGTCATGAAGAGTGAAATGAGCAGAACCAAGAGAATAGTATATACAGCAAGAGAAATATTATTTGAAGAATGACTCGTGTATGTTCATATCCAGAGAAAGAACTGATAAATAGAAATAAGTAAAACATGGTTTTATATACACATTTCTTTTTGTCAGATGATGACTTCTATAATAGGGGAGGAAAATAGTGTGGGAGTTAATTGGGTATTTTAATATACCAAACAACATAATAAGCATTTTTAAAAAAGGAATCATAAGATTATAGACATAACTGGAAGGGATGTTGGAGGTTACTTATCCTATCCTATTTATTTTACAGATGAGGAAACTGAGGCCAGCAGTGAGACAGGTTTAGGATATGAATTTAGGTTCTCAGAATACTATAAGCAGAATCATGAATTCTTATCATTTTTGCCTTTGCCATCTTTTGAGATAGAGAAATTAAACAGATTAGATGACATCCTAATGAAATTTCTATCATATCAATCTCATTTTGAAACTTTTAAAAGTGTGATATTAATTCCTTGATGGGATTTTAAAAATATCATTAATTATGAAAAATCTTGGCTTTTTATCCAAAGGAATTATAAAATGCAGGGAAAATATTTGCCATAATAAAAATATACAAATGTGAAATAATAAAAGTCTTAATAGCTTATATTCATTACCTCATTTGATTCTCACACCTATCCTGTGAAGGAGTTTACAAGTATAACCATTTTTAAACAGGAGGAAATCAAAGCTATGATGTTCTAATTGAATTGCCTCAGGTTACACATCCAGCAATGTCCAGAGGTGGGATTTAAACCTAGGTCCTCAGACTACTATCATCAGGAGCTTGAAGTCTGATCATATTTGCCTTAGATATTGAAGTGGTTAAGTGGTTGAGTCTGGGCTTTTATCAGTCTTCTGACTCCATGTCCCATGTCATTTCGACTGATAAAGTTATCAGTACTTCATAGCTTGCTGTGTATGTGTAAGAGACTTGAACAAGATGGCGTTCCTGGCTGAGATCTAACTATTTCCTCTACTATCCTGTGAGTCTGAGATTTCTGTTTCTATTTGTTTACGAACATAATTTCCTCCATTCTCTAATTCCCAAGATAAAGTATATTGGAAGAGTCAAGTATTCCAATACTTGAATGTCATCGCTCCAATGAAGGGATTTCAAGGGAATAAATGCAAATAAGGGTCTTTTGAAGTCAACTGTTCCCCAAAGCATCAAAACATCACTTCTGGAAAAGTCAATAAGACTAGATAAAAGCAAGGGCCCTGAGGGCTCATTATATTTCCAATTGAATTCTGCAGTCTAGTCATGCAGAATATAACAATGCTGAAATACTTGTTTAAGGCTTTTTTGCTTGGGCATCTTTCTGCTCCCTTTGCATTTGGTATGATGAAAAGCCATCAGCTCTATTTGGAGGGCCAGGCTAAAAAGCATTACTTTTGGTGGTTAATTCAGTTAAAAGGCATTTAAACAGAATACATGGCATACAATGGAACTCCTTCACAACAGTGCCTAAAAACAAAAGTGTTCCAATTTGATTGGGGATATACCGAAGGTTAAAAGAAAAGGCAAAACTTCTATCTTGTTCTCCATGTTACTGAATAGGTAATGGAAAGAAAAATAATTAGAAAAGACTCAAACATCAGCAAAGCGGGGAAAGAAAAAAACTACTGAAGCATGACTACCTTCTGCTCTGGAAATCAAAGAAATAAGCAAATTGCATACCTAGAGTAACAACAAAATTGGGGAGGAAAAAGAGGAAAACCAGATTAAAAAAACAGAGGATGTATATGTAGGACATAAACCAGCCTCTATTTTCAATAGACAGATTGTCACCCAAGCAGGCAGATAATTGTGACTGCATGTTTGCAAGTAATGCCTATTTTGCCAAGAATTAGCAAAACAGAATGAATAGTAAGCATAAAATTATGACAGCCCAAAGAAGATGAAAATAACTTACATGTACTAATATAGTTGGCTGGTTGAAGGGACTAGTTGTAGCCCACTACTCTAGGCCAAACTAAGCATAGTAATAACAGTCCTTTCTTTCTCTATGGATATCCTTCCTGCCACCTTAGAGGTTGTCTGGTACTATATCCAGATCCAATATGGTGGTGCACATCAGTAGCTCTTGCTACTACAGAGATAGAAGCTGATGTATAACTAAAGCTAAGGATATCTGAGCTTAGTAAGACTAAAGTCAATCAGGTGTCTACACTAAATCAAATGGCAGATAGTGAGCTTCAGACTGCCTAAGGAGGAACTAACCAGTCCAGGTTAAAAAAAAAAACCCAAGAACTATCAAACTCAACTGAAGTAGAATATGCCTAATGGTGGCCACTCATTTTCAGCCTAAGCAAGATAGGGAGACACAGGCTTAAAAACAAACAACACCCTTCCAGAATATATATATATATATATGTGTGTGTGTGTGTGTGTGTGTGTATAAAATAAAAAAAGTATATCAATATCTAAGTCCTTCACACCCTTATCATCAAACAATTATATTCCTTCTACTATTGCCTAGATGTGGCTGATTGGGTATCAGGCCCTGTCCATGTCTAAACACAAAGAAGAAGTGTCAAGGGATTTAGGAGATTATTGTGACTCCATTCTAGCCCCAAATGAAATCCTCTATATTTTCTATTCTAGTAATTCTATTAAAACTTTCCATCTATGTTTATATATCAATTTCTTTATGAAGAGAATTAAAAGAGAAGGAAGTTAAAAGTTAGACACAAGGATAGCTTGCATTAATGTAGAAGTGGAAATGCAGAATTAAACCAACCAAACCAAGATCAAAAGTTCCATCTCTGATACTTGCCTCAAATGCAATGTCAAAAGATGTGCAAATATATATATATATATATATTTAAAGTCTTTGGATTTCTTACTGATCTCATATAGTTGAAACCAAACCTTTGTTGTATCTTCTGATCTTATTCTCAAATCTGTATATACTAACTAGGTAGTCTTAGTTTAGGGATTAGACAGTGAAGGTGGATATAGAGAACATGGTTTTAGACAAAAAAAAAAAACTTTTTAATTTCATTTATTATATCCCCTTCCATTGGATCACCTTTGTCTTCAAATGATGTTCCCATCATTAAGTCACCCTTTCTATTAACTTTTGTTCCCAGGCTGTCAGTCCTTTCTTCTGTTCTTTGGTGGTAACTTTTCTGGCCTCCGTTCTCAAATATGGAACAAATCAATGAATATTCCGATCCATAATCTATTATTTTTCATAGTAAGATATAGTAAATACAGTACTTAAGATTCAGGTTTGTATTGAACAAAACCAAAAGAGTGTGTCAATTTTGCAGATGGTTCACTAGATTTTATGAGATAAGATTCTGAGACAGACACTATAAACTGGTCTTTAATCTACTTGAATCACAAAAGAAATTATGAAGTATAAAAATGGTACATTTTTTGGTAATGGATTGGTTGATAAATGGACTGCTTATAAAACCTTTAAAGAATAAATATTCCCTAATGCTACTATCCAGTTTGGTGGTATAGTGGATAGAATTCAAAGCCTGGAATCAGAAAGACCCAAGTTCAAATCTAGCTTCAGACACTTGGTTGTATGACCTTTCACAAATTACTTAAACCTGTCTGTCTCAGTTGCCTTATCTATAAAATGAGCTGGAGAAGGAAATGGTAAACCATTCCAATATTTTTACCATAAGGGCTCATGAAAAGTCAGATACAGTTGAAAACTACTAAGCAGCAACTACTTATCTCTACTACCGGAAAGAAAGCAAAATGAAGTTCAACAAAGTATCCAGGTATTCACCTGTTCATCCAGGTGTTTGCTATATACACGTATAAATTAAACTAGAAAGCAATGGATAGATATGACTATATTAAATACATATAAATCTATCTAAAGATGATAATTCTGATTAGATCCTGACTTCACTGGCAACTCTGAGACCAACTGAAATGAATTACTTCAGGATCCCACCACCCTCACTTCCACAGAGCTTCTCACTCTTCATTCTACTTCATTTGGTCTCTAAAAAAGGCATGGCTTTTCCCTTGTAAGGATAATACTTCTACCTGTGGTCCTGATTCTATCCCCTCCTAATTCCTTAAGTACATTTATCTAGTATTACCTCTTTCTCATGTCTCTCAGTTTCTCCCTTCATACCAGATCATCTCTACCAATTTCATCTACCATCAAACATGGCCATTGTTTTCTCAATTAAAAAAAAAGTCCTTCCCTTAAATCTGTTATATCAAAGAAATACTATCTATTCTCTCTTTTCACCTTCATTGTCAAATTTCTTGAAGAAGACCGGTATAAGAAAATATTGCAAAAGGTGGATGGAGTTAGAGGATATGAAATAGTATTGGACAGATTAATCAACTACATTTGTGTTATTATTTGTTGATATGAAAAGTGACATAGAGAAAAAATATAGGCAATAATAAGGACTTGAACACAGAAGACTAAATACATGGTAGTATGAAAAGCAAAAAAGGTAATGTCTGACAGTAGTTTCTTGAGCAAAGATAAATAAGCTTAATTTGGATCATGTTGAATTTGAGATGTCAACTAGACATACAAGTAGAGATATCCATTAGGTTCTTAGAAGAGAGGGACTGGCTCAGAAGTATTAGGGCTAGAAGTTCATTGATAATTGAGACCCTGAAGGAAAATGACATAGCCAAGGGAATAATTAAAAGGAAACAATGATGGTGATAAATATATAGCATTCATATTACACTTTAAGGTTTCCAAAGCACTTTGCAGATATCATCTCCTTTTATGACAACTCAGTGAGGTAGATACTATTCATAGCCCCATTTTAGAGATAATGCAAATGAGGTAGACAGAGATTGCTAGATTTGAACTCATATCTTTTGACTCCAAGTCTAGTGCTTCAAACACCAAACCACTTTCAAGAATTCAGAAAACAGCTTCTTTAAAGAATTGGAAGGAAAATAAGAAACCAATGTCAGGAGCTGTGAAGGAATAGTATGATAAGTCAGGAGAAAAACCAGGACAACGTGATTTCTTAAAACCAAGGGAGAAGAGGATATGAGCAGGATTATTCAACTCTAACAAATACTGAAGACACATAGGTAATAGAGGGAGAAAAAAAGCCTATGTATTAGAGGTTCATTGGTGAACTTTGAGAGAAAAGGTTCAGTAGAGTGAAAAAAGCAGAAAGTTAGGTCCTAAAAAAGGGAACAGATCGCTCCTCATTGGTTATAAAGGTCTAAATTTGGAGCAATGGGTAGAAGTTGCGAAAAGACAAATTTAAGGTTGATATAAGGAAAAACTACCTAAAAATTAAAGCTGTCCAAAAGTGGAATGTATCTCTCTCTCTCTGGATAGATTCTCTTTCTCCACAAATGTTTGAGTAATATCAGGAAAACCATTTGCCAGGTATATGGTTGAGATGTTTCTAATTCAGGGAAAGATGAGATCAGATGACTTTTAAACTCCCTTCCAACTCTGAAATTCTGTGATTCTATAAAAATAAAGTCTGGTTGGACTTTGTGTGTATGTGTATGTGCTCTATAGAAACAAGCAGTATTTACCGACTTGTTTAAGTATTAAGTTTAGAAGTAAATTAATTTTGTAAAAGGTAATTGAAACTGAAAATATGTAAGAATGGACCAGTGATTCCACTGACTTAGGGATTTCTTGTGATGATTCAGACCAAAATCCATCTATTCTTGCTCATCCCATGTGAATTTTGTCCACATTCTCCCAAAGGTTCCCCAAAGAGGTTCAATTGTGCTTTAGAGGCCTTTCTTTCTCTCCTTAAATGGCACGAATCCTCTGGTAATAGAATCCTCTGGCCATTGAAATTATCCTTCTTTCTTACCACATGAGGGAACCATCTTCTCCTTCTGTCATATAAAAACAATGAAATTTGATCCAAGGAATGGCTTCCTTGGAGGGATAAATATGTTCCAATGCTGAATATCTATATGTTTTCTATAGACCTATGTCCATAATATACTTCTATCAAAATGTTTTAAACTCTTACCTTCTGTCTTAGAAATGATACTAACTAGTGGTTCCAAGGCAGAAGAGTACTAAGGAGTAGGCAACTGGAGTTAAGTGATTTGAACTCAGCACCTCCCATCTCTAGGACTGTCTCTCTATCCACTGAGCCACCTAGCTCCCCCTTCATTCTAGCAAATTAATGTGACCATTCCAGCAATTTTGTTCATTTTTAATTTCATATGAATGTTTTTCTTCCTCCCAGTTAAATGTAGATTACATTTATTATGTTAGATAAATCTCAGAGGTGCTCCAGAGTGGAGACTCCCAATCTCAAACCGACTCTGGCTTGGAACCATCTCTCTGCCCTAGCCCTTGGGAGTAAATCTGAGCATTGCCTTCCCTCCAGGGACAAGACTTGACAATACTGTTTACCCCAGTCCCACTTATTCTCTTCCTGTTCTCTCTCTAAGGACGCTGATTTGCTCCATTTGCTCGTTACCTTCCTGTTAATGACCCTGAACTGCCTGGTATACTTTGTTTACATCATCTCTTGATGGCTTGGTTGCATTAGACACATGTATGCTTACAGGGAGCTTTTCAGGATCAAACTAGAATTTCTTGATATTGATGGGAAGTATAGGCATTTGTTTAATTCTATAGAAGAGTCACTTGCAAAGGTTCAAAGGATCATTGCTAAAGCAACAGAACATTAGATATATTTCTATAATCAAATTACCATGATCAACAATTCCATTTCACTATGTAAGCCTCTCATAAAAATATTGAATGAGCACTCAGAAGTAAAGATTCCTTTAAGACTTCAATAAGGGATCCAAGGTTTACAAGCTAGGGTGCTATGCATTATTTTAATGTCTTACAGTAGTTACAGTGAATTCCAAAATAACCTCCCTTTTCACTACAATGAATTCCTGGAAATCATACTATTTCCCCATAGGAAGAATATTGGTGGTCAGTCAATCAGTCAATACAGATTTATTAAATGCTTATTATATGGCAGGTGCTGTGCTAAGTGTTGAAGATAGAGAGAAAAGAAAAAACAAAACTCCCTGTACTCAAGGAGCAGACATTCAAAGAGTGTGTTTGTTGTTCAGTTGTTTCAGTTTTGTCCAACTCTCCATGACCCCATTTGAGGTTTTCATGGCAAAGATATTGGAGTGATTTTCCATTTTCTTCTCCAGCTCATTTTACAGATGAGAAACTGAAGCAAAGAGTTCAGTAACTTGCTCAGAATCACATAGCTAATAAGTGTCTGAAACCAGATCTGAATTCATTAAAATGAGTCTCCCTGATTCCAAGACCAGAGCTCTATCCTTTGAGCCAACCCAGCTGCCCTAAAGATCACAATGATTTGTAAATAAGTAAATGCAAATATATACAAAGTAAATGAAAAATAATCTCAAAGGGCAAAGCCTGTTGGAAGGAGTTCTAAAAATCATTTCTGCAAAAGGTAGGCTGTGAAATTTCTAAAAATAAACCAAAGAGACTAAGAGGTAAATGAAGAAGCAGAGAGCATTTCATGTTTGGAGGGCAACCTATGATAAGGCAGTGAAAAGACTGAGAGAAGTGGGATGGTACCTCTAGAACAAGGGCTATTTAAAACATCAAGGAAAATTTTGTGTGTGGGGTTCTTGCTGTAGTTTTTATTCTCTTACTTTAGCAGGGGGATTTGTGACTTTTCTAAAAAATGGCCTACTGGGACCTGTTTCTATTTGAGTTTGATACAAAAGGTTAAGAAGATCTCTGAAGTCCCTTTATGAAACAAGAAAATAGAAGACGGATTAAGGCATGGAGCACTGAAAAGGGAAATCAAGGAAGATGGTCTCAGACTTCTTAGTCGAGTAAGAGACGAGGTCATTTTCCAAGACTGATATAAGGAACTACTTTGGCAGTTTGAAGAAAGTAAAAAAGATTCAGTATAGCCACTTTGGGAAATGTGATGAGTTGAGTTATTTGTCCTTTATTTTTTAAAAAGACCAGTCACATGACAGGGTAATGTATTGACTTTCATGTGAAATGTATTCAAGTAAGGCAAAGTTGCAAAAAGTCATTAGCTTCACTCTTTATTCCAGATTCATCCAAATCAAGTGGCAAGACAAAAGTCAGAACGATTGTGGAAGGCCAACAAGGTTGTAGATGACCTTGGCATCTTCGACATCTGACCCAGCTCTAATCACTCCGTAGCACCTGCTTCAGTAGCCTTTATGGTTGTTGGAACAAACTGCTCTCTTCCTCCCATTCTACTGAGGGAAGTCTTCATGGTTTTGAGGTCAGTCTGATACCCTCAAACTAGATCGTGGGGAATGTGACAGCTAATAAGAGAAGAATAAAAGCAGTTTTGGTATCAACCTCTTGTTAAACTCTATCCATCCTCGATGAGATTCTGTGATTCTAGCATGAAAGGAAATATCATGCCAGAAAAATTATGCAAAAAATGCATTACTTTTTTTCTCTGCCTCAAAGCAGTATAGGTGAACTGAAAGGGATAGGATAAAATTCATCAGGCAATAATATCATAGAAGAGACTAAGATTCCCTTGACTTCTAATAGAGCACCTTCACTATGAAGCAATCTCTTTAGAATAGGGTTTGGGGCTCCATTTAAATTCCAAAGACATATCTCATGTGTGTAGATAGAATCCATTCCTCCTCCCCAGTTGTCCCCACCTCGCTGCAAGGCTAGATGTCATGTGAATGCTCCAAACAGCTCACAGGTGAAGAGCCCCAGGAACATGACCCAGAACTAAAGGTTTTGTTTGGGTCTGGGTTCAAGAGAAAGGATAAAAGTGTGGGGCGAGACAAGCGTGGGCACTCTATTCCCTTGAAGGCAGTGTGGAAGGACCATGGAAAACAGTAATCGTTGAAGAATATCAGAGAACACTATTGTGTATTATTTATCAGTAAGATCAAGAACAATTGTCAAAGAAAACTGGTACCATCCATATAGCACACTTGAATATATTTGGATAACTCCTGTGGGGTTCAGCAAAAAACAAAACAAAACTCTAGAAGGATGAATTCATGAGAGATTTTAAAAAGGGGGACAAGAAGAGACTAATATTATTTGTCAAATATACTTACCACTTTAGGCAAGAAGTGTGTAAATATTTGAGTTCTATCAAAAACTGTTGCTACCTTACCACAGTACTTAAGAGTTATTAATACATATATAAATATAGATGTACACACATTGAGAGAGAATGAAATAAAAACACTTCAGATAAATTTAGTGTTGTAAATGTTTACTTGCTTGTGATGAGTAAAAAAAAGGCATACCAGAGCAGTATTTTTAGAAATCTGACATTCGTAAGAGGCATTAGAATTTAAAAGGCTTTACACATATCATTCCTGAATATATGTATGTATACATATGCACACGTGTGCATGTGTGTATCCATGACGTTGTTTACTTCATTTGTAAAGTTACTTTTAGGACAGTTTTGTCCTTTTGGTGGGTCAGACATTCATTTGTTTTTATTTATGAGTTTACAGAATAATTTTCTTGAAAATGGAGATACTCAAATGTAAATTCCATGAATTATTCTCTATAACATAATCCTTGGCTCACCAAGAATTAATTAAACTATGGCTCTTTCTAGTTCACTGAACTTCCTCAACTGCTTTTCTTCATCACAAGTTCTCAGATAGTACAGCATAGTAGAAAGATAACTAAATTTGAATTCAAATCCTTGGCCTACCATTTGTTGCTTGTATTAGCTAAATTCTCTAGCCCTCTCTGTTACTTCATTTATAAAGGGAGAGGTTGGATCAAGTTACTCCTAAGGTATCCTCTAGCTCTAATTCTATGGTCACATGTAGAATTTATTCCCCTTTAAAACATGTCATGAAATGAATTATGTAACATACAATAATAGTTCTTGAGAATTGAAGAAAGCAAGAAAATTAAGTTCTTTCTCTTTAACCAGCTTTCTCTCTCAGTAGTCCCAATTTTTTTCTGATTTTCTTCAATACCCCTATAAAGTGATACTAATACATGAATCGGTCATACTTCCCAAATGAAAGCACTAACATAATTTGTTGATGAGTAAGGGGTAAATCATAAAAATTGAAATAGAAAAGTGAATCTGATGTCAGCAATGACTGAGTTGTGAAATACAGAGACATCCTGTTGTCAGTTTCACTAATCATACACTTTATCCCATTTAATAATTTCACTAGGAATGGTCAATAATTTCCTTTTAACTAATGAGTCATCTATTGGTTTTCTGATATCCTTCCAAAGTCTTGTGTTTGTCCTCAGCTTAGGGTTCAGAAGAATGAGGGGAATGAGGATATTACTCTTTTAACCAGGGACACAAAGAAGTCTATGTCAATCCCCAGCCATCCTATGGAGAGCCTAAGGAGAGCCTATGGAGAGCCTAACGTATCTACTGATTAAATATCTAAATCTATAGAGATGAATTGACATAGCACACACATATATCTATATAATGTATGTCATATATATGATAGAAAGAGAGGAAAGAGAAGAAAATAGAAAAATATTACCTATCTACCCAACATGTCCATCCATCCATCCATCCATCCATCCATCCATCCATCCCATCCATTCATTCATTCACCTATATGTCCATCTATCTCTCTTTGCTTTTTATTTTTCTATCTTTGTTTCTATCTTTCTGTCTATCTATCCATCTCTCTATTAAATGTAAGACTGAAATTAATATCCAATAACTCCAAATATTATATTTTATAAGATTTATTAATAATCACTTGAAGTAGAGGAAACAGAAAGATAAAAGTAAAGCTGAATAAAAAGAAGTTTTTCCTGACCATGGTAGTAGGAGAAGAGAGAGGGCACAGATACAGAAACTTTTATCTCCAAAACATAAGTATTTAATGTGAGGATGAAAATGGAATTCTGGGAAAATGGAGTCCTGGGGTAGAAAATTCTAATTACACTCTCTGTCTATCTATCTATCTATCTATCTATCTATCTATCTATCTATCTATCTATGATAATCCCTTAAATCTATGTATACATGTATAAATACATGCATATTAAATATATATGCATGAATATATACATATAAGTATGTGT
The DNA here is from genome assembly GCF_027887165.1 of Monodelphis domestica. NCBI lineage: Eukaryota > Metazoa > Chordata > Mammalia > Didelphimorphia > Didelphidae > Monodelphis > Monodelphis domestica. The sequence continues at coordinate 231,714,719 of NC_077234.1, read as the reverse complement.
ATTTATTTGTATGCATATGTATATATAGTAAGCTGCTCTTATTGTAGATTTTATATACCAACCTTTATCTTTATCTTACATGTATATTTGTATATCTTATTTTTGTGTATGTGTAAAAGCACCTTATATTATATTAGCTAGAATGTAAGCCCCTTAAGAACAGAGACTAATTTCTTTCTAAATATTATCTCATTAATTGATGAATAAGATCTTATTCTTTTCAAGAGCCTTTCATGTACTATCTCATTTGACATTCATAATAACCCTATGAGATAAGATGGGTAGGAAAAGTATTATTGTCCTCATTTTACAGATGAACAAAGAGAGGTTTAAGAAAGTAAAGAAAATAGCAATAGTGGACTTCATCTGGGATTCATGTTGCCATTCAAATCCACTCCTATATTTTATGATAGATGGAACATTTTTTTTAAGGCCAGACCAAAATCACCCAATCCACTGCCAATGAGAGAACCCAACCATGATAAATATGAATCAATCTAGTTCCACGATATAACCAAAGCAGATTTGCATTAACCTTAGGAATCTTAGAATTCAAACACTCCAACACGATTAGATAGGTAAGTCACTTCAATCATCATGAATTATTATTGATAATTATTTTATGGTAATTAAAATATTTTGAACTTAATGATATGACTTTTTGGAAACTTAAGAATATTAAGTATTATGTTGGTCCTTTTTCCCTAATTGAAATAAAATATTGTTAATAATTTTCCTTTAGTAATAAAAAACCTCTGAAGTTTTATTTGTGATTTTTGTTACTTCTGTCTTGAAAGCCAGATCTAGCAAATCATGATTGTTTAATCATGAGAACTTCTACTTTGTTTTATAATTTATACTCCAATGAGCCATCATACTTTGAGAAGGTGCCTCTTTGACAATAACTCATGAAACAACAGCAGGTGTGATCAAGACTTAATGTTGAATGACAGGAGACAGAAATAACAAATGGTGACCTGATCAATGTAACCCACATAGATCACACAACTGGTTCATGATATAAACAAATGAGCTTGTCAGGTATGACTCCATCATTAAATACTCCTGCTGTTTATATCACATAGATTTTTAAGATTGAAGGTAGAGATGAGTAGTCGGTCTTTCATTTTGCAGAAACACTGAATCCTACAGAAGAGATACTATGGAGCAAAAGTATATCTTGTCTTAAAGAAAGATTTCCTTTTTGGTAATGACTACAATTTTCATTTAATGTACTGTATTAATAACATACCCCTAAATAAATAAGTCATCTTCACTTCTTCAGAAAGAACAACAAAGAAAACCATTTATTTAATTGAGAAAAAGCTTCCAAATTAACAACATTCTTCTTCAACACCAATATTCAAAATCATAGCCGACCATTACAAAATTTCAGATTCACAATTTTAGTAGCAGATTTTGCAACTTACTTATTCCCTTTTCAAAGGGGCATTTAAGCCAGGAAAAGTGAATGACTCTTGTGGACTGGATTAGAACAAGGGCATTTGGATTATTAAGACAATGATAATTTATTAAAATAGATAAAAATTAAATATCCTTAAAATAAAAGTTTATTTCTAAATTTTATGTCATGTTCTTAAAATTTAGAAATCTCAAAATGGTAGTGGGATGACAACTGGAAGATTAACCTCAAACAGAAGTTCTTAACCTTTTTTGTTTCATGGATCTCTATCACAGGCTGGTAAATAATAATATTTTTAAATGCATAAAATAAAATGCATATAATTATGACAGAAATAAATTATATTGAACTACAGTCATTAAAAATTTTAAAAAGTAGTTCATGCATCTTAATTTAAGAATGTATGTCCTATATAAACATCAAGGATTCATTATTTGTTCATGTGGGTACTCTTGCATACAGACCTGTGCTATAACCTAGTTGAATTTCTTCATGGCTTACTTTGACTGAGAAATTTCTTTATCTAGTGGACATCCATGGGATTTAATCAATACCTCCCTAAATTTAGCTAAGCTGATCATCCAGTAACACAGTTCCAATCTATTGCCAACTACAATATGCTCTTAGCCAGAAGTTCTTAAACAGGGATCCATGAAATTTCCAAATAAATAAACTATATTTCAGTATAATTGTTTTCCTTTGTTAACCATACTTTAATTATTTTATACATACTTAAAGACATTATTCTGAAAAGCAAATCATAGACTTCACTAGACTATCAGAGAGTTCCATGATACAAAAAAGATAAAGTGGTATTGTTCAGACTGGGGAGGAACTATTGACCTTGCATTCCATGAAATAACTATAACATGTAATATATAGCCATGGGAACAAACATAATGCATTACATGTAGTCATGGAATACATAAAAATGTAATTATATATTGTTTTAGGTAATATGAAAAATTATTAGAATCTTTTATAAAAGGTTATAAACTAACACTCTGATTATTGAAGATTTTTCACAGAAAATTTTAAAAGATTAAAGATTCCAAACTGAGTCCATTTAGGAACAAGTTCTTGCTACTGAATTGAATATCAGGAAAAGGCTCTACAAGAAGTGTGCATTTAAAAAAAGTTTTCTCAATGTGGGAAAGGTAAAATGTAAAGGAGAGAATATAGGTCTTTATTGGTTAAAAAATGAAAATTAAAACAAGTAAAATAAGGTTAAAAAAACAAAACAAGAAATTTCCTTGAAGATAATGAATGGAACATACCTGGACATGCCAAAAGTCATTCAGTCTTTTGATTTGGCTACAAAATTAATCTGAAAAATACCAAAATAAAAGTTTTAAGATAACAGTTTATCCCTTAAAATGAAATCTAATTAAATTATTCATAAAATTTTGATTTTTTTTCTTTTTTACAAACTAATATAATGTCTTCAGTCCCTCCCTGTTTACCCACAGAGAGCCATATAATATAATATATAATATTTTCAAAGACTAAACAAAAGAAAACTGTGAGAAAAATCAATGTAGGTTATCAAAATACTAAAGAAGTCTGAAAATATATGAAATGTCAGCCCCTCCAACCCTTAAAGGGATGGAGCTATCTTTGCACATCTATTCTTTTAAGTCATGTTCACTCTGTAATTTCACAAAATTCCCTTATGATTTTTTTGAGTGCCCTTATTGCTTTCTTGGGTTTGCTTGCTTCACTCTGCATCTGTTCACATAGATCTTTTGTTGCTTCTCTTTATCATATTTATAATTTCTTATAGGATAGTATTAGTATATTACATTCATATACAACAACTTGTCACCAGTTTTGAGGAATACTATTTTCAATCCTTTGTTATTATAAAAAGTAATGCTACAAATATTTTGGTGCACACCGGCACTTTTTTTCTTATCATTGGCCTTCTTTGGTCATAAGTCTAGTAATGGAATCTCTTGGTGAAAAGGCATACATATTTAATTACATTCTGACAGTTCCAAATTACTCTCAAAGACAACAATATTGATTCATAATTCCGCCAAAAATACACTTTTGCACCTATCTCCTTGAACCAATTTCTCATGTACATGTTATAAAATTAACATATGTGCTTCCATTTTACATAGATAAGATCTTTAAAATCTACATAAATGTAAACAGAACAATTTGTCAGACATCTTTCTTCCTAGATATTTCAATTTTGTAAGAGATATTTATGTTGAAAATTCCATGATTTTTATTTAAATACATTCTTCCTATCAGTTTTTATTATTGTATATTTTAATATTCAGAATAAGTTACTAACATCTATCAACCCTATTCAAAGCCCTATAGTTTTACTGATTATAGAACAAAGTAATTTTACATAAAGTATAAATATGGGGAAATAGTTGTTTCCAGATTTTTCAAATTTTCTTCCAAGGTTATTTATAAAAATTTCCTTTTTATTCAGTTTCTTGACACATATTTAATATGAGTCACCTGAGACCTCAGCAATGCTACTCAAAGAATCTTTTTACAAGACCAAATTATCAGTTAATTTTTTTTGGGAAATGTCATTCCCAGAGAAATATATGACAGAAAGATGATCATTTCATTTCTCAAATTGCACCTGAAAGATTTTAAAACCAAATTTGCTTAAAAAGTAACTCAAGAAGAGAAGATAAAGGAATTGAAGGCATCAAAATAGGCAAGGAGGAGACCAAGTTATCACTCTTTGCAGATGACATGATGGTCTACTTAAAGAATCCTAGAGATTCAACCAAAAAGCTAATTGAAATAATCAACAACTTTAGCAAAGTTGCAGGATACAAAATAAACCTACATAAATCACCAGCTTTTCTATATATCTCCAACACAGCTCAGCAGCAAGAACTAGAAAGAGAAATCCCATTCAAAATCACCTTAGACAAAATAAAATACCTAGGAATCTACCTCCCAAGACAAACACAGGAACTATATGAACACAACTACAAAACACTCGCCACACAACTAAAACTAGACTTGAGCAAATGGAAAAAACATTAACTGCTCATGGATAGGACGAGCCAATATAATAAAAATGACCATCCTACCCAAACTTATTTATCTATTTAGTGCCATATCCATTGAACTACCAAAATACTTCTTCACTGATTTAGAAAAAACCATAACAAAGTTCATTTGGAAGAACAAAAGATCAAGGATATCCAGGGAAATAATGAAAAATAAAACACATATGATGGGGGCCTTGCAGTCCCTGACCTTAAACTATATTACAAAGCAGCAGTCATCAAAACAATTTGGTACTGGCTAAGAAACAGAAAGGAAGATCAGTGGAACAGACTGGGGGAAAGCGACCTCAGCAAGACAGTATACGATAAACCCAAAGATCCCAGCTTTTGGGACAAAAATCCACTATTCGACAAAAACTGCTGGGAAAATTGGAAGACAGTGTGGGAGAGACTAGGAATAGATCAACACCTCACACCCTACACCAAGATAAATTCAAAATGGGTGAGTGACTTAAACATAAAGAAGGAAACCATAAGTAAATTGGGTAAACACAGAATAGTATACATGTCAGACCTTTGGGAGGGGAAAGGCTTTAAAACCAAGCAAGACATAGAAAGAATCACAAAATGTAAAATAAATAATTTTGACTACATCAAACTAAAAAGCTTTTGTACAAACAAAACCAATGTAACTAAAATCAGAAGGGAAACAACAAATTGGGAAAAAATCTTCATAGAAACCTCTGACAAAGGTTTAATTACTCATATTTATAAGGAGCTAAATCAATTGTACAAAAAATCAAGCCACTCTCCAATTGATAAATGGGCAAGGGACATGGATAGGCAGTTCTCAGATAAAGAAATCAAAACTATTAACAAACACATGAAGAAGTGTTCTAAATCTCTTATAATCAGAGAGATGCAAATAAAAACAACTCTGAGGTATCACCTCACACCTAGCAAATTGGCTAACATAACAGCAAAGGAAAGTAATGAATGCTGGAGGGGATGTGGCAAAGTAGGGACATTAATTCGTTGCTGGTGGAGTTGTGAACTGATCCAACCATTCTGGAGGGCAATTTGGAACTATGCCCAAAGGGCGACAAAAGAATATCTACCCTTTGATCCAGCCATAGCACTGCTGGGTCTGTACCCCAAAGAGATAATGGACAAAAAGACTTGTATAAAAACATTCATAGCTGTGCTCTTTGTGGTGGCCAAAAACTGGAAAACGAGGGGATGCCCATCAATTGGGGAATGGCTGAGCAAATTGTGGTATATGTTGGTGATGGAATACTATTGTGCTAAAAGGAATAATAAAGTGGAGGAGTTCCATGGAGACTGGAACAACCTCCAGGAAGTGATGCAGAGCGAGAGGAGCAGAACCAGGAGAACATTGTACACAGAGACTAATACACTGTGGTATAATCGAACATAATGGACGTCTCCATTAATGGCAGTGTAATGTCCCTGAACAATTTGCAGGGATCCAGGAGAAAAAAACACTATTCATAAACAAAGGATAAACTATGGGAGTGGAAACACCGAGGAAAAGCAACTGCCTGAATACAGCAGTTGAGGGGACATGACAGAGGAGAGACTCTAAATGAACACTCTAATGCAAATATTATCAACAAAGCAATGGGTTCAAATGAAGAAAACATGTAATACCCAGTGGATTTACGCATCGGCTATGGGGGGTGAAGGGGAGGAAAAGAAAATGATCTTTAACGAATAATGCTTGGAAATGATCAAATAAAATATATTTTTAAAAAAGTTAAAAAAAAAGTAACTCAAGAAGTCCCTGCATGGGAGAAAGGATACATTCTACTTTAATTGACTTCATATTTACTTCTACCACTGATTATGTGATAAAATAACTTAAAAATAATTAGTGAGAAAGAAAGAAAGAAGGAAGGGAGAAAGGAAGGAAGGAAGGAAGGGAGACAGAAGGGGAGGAAAGTCAAGAAAAGAAGCAAGTTCACCTCCTCAAATATTTTTTAATGTAATGGATCGTAAAGGAACAAATGAAATAATATTTGTACTGTTTGGAATAGTGCCTGGTACATAGTAGACACTTAACAAATTCTTCCTTCCCATCAAAGATGGAGATAATGAGCTTCATTCCATATATTGGAACCTAACTAGTACTAGACAATACATCTCTCCTTGTGTAAACTAAGGTCACATTAGCTTTCTTTTTCCTTTTGTTGATTTCTCTGTTAATTTATACTGAGATTGTAATCTACCAAAATAGTCATATCTTTTGTTTTAAATAGCAAACTATCTAACTAAGTCTATGCCATCTCATACTTGTCAGGTTGATTTTTTAACTCAATTAAGTCTTTGTATTTACACTTATTATTAAATTTAATGTCATTAAATTTGGTCCATTATTTGAGTCTATTAGATCTTTTTGAATATGTAATTCAATGTCTTGGATGTCCCTTCCAGTTTTAATGCATCTGGAAATTTGAGAAGCATTCATCTGTACTTTCATCCTATTAGTATGAATTTTAAATAGCACATTCCAAAGACCCTTGGAGCACTCCATTGTATGCCTTTCAATCTGATGTCTAACAAGTTAACAACTACTCAGCTGGATCTTGAATATTCATCTACCCTAAATACTGCTATATTTTCCATAAGAATAGTGTAAGTTTCTTTTTTAATTAAAAGCTTTGTTAAAAATCTAAAGAAATCATATCTGTAGCATTATCTACCTAGATATTAAGCCTATCACTCAAGTGAAGTGAGGTCAATCTAAAGTGACCTGTTTTTGATGAAGTAGTAATGATTCCTGGTATTCACTCTTTCCATTTCTTGAAGTTCTCTAACTGTCCCTTTATTTATCACCACCCAGCTGTATAATACATATGAAGACTCAGGTTAAAGATCTGTGATTTCATAGTTGTGTAGCGCCCCTACAGAAAATTTATGGAAAATATGTACAAGAGTCTTCTTGTGGATGTATTATAATCTGCACAAATGAAAGGAGTACCCACATGGATGAGTTCACAAAAGCCACTGAAAAATCAAAGGATTGTAATCCTTGCATGGGATTTCATTTTTTACATAATTTTCTTTAAAATTTCTATCTAGTTTACATTCTAAAAATAAATATGAAGTCAAGTGACACACAAAAATTAAAGTATTTTTCAGATCTGAAAGAATACCAATTTATAATTGTAAAAATGGAGATTTGAACCCTGGACTTCAATCCACAGAAGTCCTTGACAGTTCCCAGAATCCCACCTGGGATGAGAATAGAAATTGTATTTAAGTTGACTCTCTGCCTACTTTGGGTCTCTCTCAGCTTCCACTTCTAGGGACAGGCAGCTCTCTACCTAGCCAGCAAAATGTAGGTTGCACGTGCTTTCTAATTTTGTATTTTCTTTATTTCTTAATATTTAATAAGCCTCTAAAAATATAATATTTTTAGCAGAGAAACATATTTTTAATCTTAACAGTTTGGCAACATAATAGGACAAAAAAACTCTCAATTAAAAAAAGATAGCCTAGATAATGATTTCTAAGACACATTTCTCCAAAATGCATTTTCAGAAAACCATCTTGATCAGTTCCTGCCGGCAGCCATCCGCTTCAGACTTTCTTGATTCATTATCGCTCACCTGGTCCCAGCCCTTCCAGCCTGGCTTCTGTTGCCTGTAATCTGGACCTGTTTGATTCAGATTGCTCACCTGGTCCCAGCCCTGCCCACCCTGGCTGCCCGCTCTGGCTCTGGCTCGTGCTCCTGGTGTGTGTGTGTGTGTGTGTGTGTGTGTCTCTCTCTCTCTCTCTCTCTCTCTCTCTCTCTCTCTCTCTCTCTCTCTCTCTCTCTCTCTCTCTCTTTCTCTCTCTCTCTCTCTCTCATTCACCTGGCCCAGCCAATCACCCAGGCTTCTGGTAGCAGACCCAATTTCTTCAGGAAGACCAGCTGGTAAAAAATGGGGGTGATTTTTCCTTAGGCTAAAGCATGGCTAATTTAAAAGGATATCTTTTGACTCTACTAATAATTTCATTTTTCTCACCTGAGTGCCAGGGGAAAAATTCAGCTCCCTGCAACTCTTTAGCCAAATTTGAGATTCCTCACTATAAGGAGGTAATTCAGTAGCTCAGTGGCTTGAGAGCCAGGCTTAGAGATGGGAAGTCCTTGGTTGAAATCTAGCCTCAGACACTTCCTGGTGGTGTGGCCCTGGACAGGTCATTTGACCCCCATTGCCTACCCATTACCAATCTTCTGCCTTCTGGCAATAGACATCTAAATGGATAATTAAAAAAAAAACAAAGAACTTTAAAGAGACAGGAGGTTATATTTTAAGACATTTCAGACTCCATGTTTTATAAAAATCTCTGTATTCTATTGCATTTGCTAATTGTTTTATTTAAAGTTTAACTTTGTGATTTTAAGTTCATATATTACTGCATTCAATATTATTCTGTTATACTGAATCATTTTAATGTACTGGGTTTTAAATACTGTTATATTCTGTTGCTTTTCCTCTATAACTAAACTGAACAAACATTATTGAGTAAGCCCATATGAAAATAGATTTTCCATTTTTGACTTTGTAAATTGTCACATAGAGGCTAGATAGACTCCATCAGAAAATTGTTATACCAACCTTTGGAAAATTTAATGAGTTAAATATTTCACATTGATTTTGAGGGTTCTTTAGACATGATTTTTAGAATTTTTATTAACAATCTCTGATCATTTTTCCTGCACCTAACACGAGGTAAGGCCCATTTTAGTAGCTGAAGTGAAATACAATTATAATTCCCGCTTCCCACATTTATAAAAATGTGAATGGAAGCTGAGTAGTTAATTCCAGGGCATTTGTACTCCTAGAAGCCTCCACAAAAGGAGCACCTTTCATTTATAACTCTCTAGCTCATTTTACTTCCACCAGAATGATATCTAGATTTTTTGATGATGTTCTAGACGCAAAATAAGTTTCACTTTGTTTACAAATATGTTTACCAAAGTTGAAAGATTTGATACATTTGTAAAAATTGTGACAAATATCCATCAGTTCATATACAGCAACTAATGTGAAAAATGATAGTGTGTTTGTTTGTTATTGTAATTAATTGGTCTATTGAGAATTTTGGGGATGTTGATAACTACATATTTGTACTAATGTTCAATTCATTTCCTTGTACTCACAGTGGATCATGGCCAGATATGAAGAGGAAATGGATCTCATTGTTGGTGAGAAAGCCTTGTATTCCATATTTTCTTAGCTGACAGTGTGTCAATGATTATAAGTTACATTTTTGAATTTTTAAACCTCTTTTATTATGTTTTTCTTGCATGTGCAATTTATTTTTCTCTCCTTTTTATATTTGAAGCACATGTCACCAGTATTAAGATTTTGCAGTAATATAAGTTTAAAATACATTGCTATAATGTCAATGCATGCCCCCAAAACTTCAGACTATAAAAATGATGCCATTAATTGTTTAAAAAAATTTATGGGACTTTGCTTAATGATTCTATCTGATTCCAGGACAAATAATACAGAAAGAGCCTTTACTCAGGGCCAAAGAGAAACCAATCCAGGAAGGATTGATGCACTTCTAAGCCAATACAAAGGACTTGAACCTAGCGTGAAGACTCAAGGTTGCAAAGCTTAACATACATTAAGATATAGGCCTTCCTTATATCCACACTCACTCTTTGTGAAAATACTTACAGACGAGTATCCCAAACTTGGCTCCTAACCAGGCTCCTATAATCTAGTCCCTTTTTCTGTCTTTCATAGTGTGGCAAACTTTCTGTAGTCCTGCCTATTGACTGGATAAATGCATCATTGCTTAGATCATTTTAATTGGTCCCTGATTCAAGGACCTGTTATAGATTTACTATTCCTTTACTTAGAATTTTTACACATAAGACTTTGATAGTCTATATTTTCATCCAAAAATTATCTTTTTTAATTTGTATTTTTCTGATGTCTTTTTAATTTCTCTTACCAATTGATTCATATACCTGATAACTCAGCCATGCATCCCTAAGTGATCCTTGTGTTTTTCCTCTTCACAGGGAAATGTAAAAATATTATTATTTTAAATTGTAAAGGTTAAATTCCTTTTGAGAAGAATTTTAGGTTAAGAAACATGATACCTCTCCAAATCCAGAAACTGAACTGTTTGGAGAAGACACCATGAAGATGCCTCCACACCACAAGCTGCACAAGAAGATCAAGAATGAACTTTGGGTGTGATTGATTGAACATTTATTTGCATGTATACTTTCATGCCAAAGGGGACTGCCCCCTAACTGTTTTTTTGTCAATGCATCTAGCACTTATTGGTTTTGTTCTTTTTTCCTCTTATCCTCAAGTTATTGTAATCCTTAAGTTGATTATATTTTCATGATCCTTTTGGGGAAAACTTTTACCGAATAATCAAACGGAGAAATGTAAAAATGGAGCTTTGAACCCCAGACTTCAATTCCCAGAAGTCCTTGACAGTTCCCAGAATCCCACCTGGGATGAGAAAAGAAATTGTATTTAAACTGACTCTCTGCCTACTTCGGGTCTCTCTCAGCTTCCACTTATAGGGACAGGTGGCTCTCTACCTAGCCAGCAAAATGTAGGTTGTACATGCTTTCTTATTTTATATTTTCTTTATTTCTTAATCTTTAATAAACCTCTAAAAATATAATATTTTATCAGAGAAACAAATTTTTCATCTTAACATTATCTAATAAATTAACTTTGTTTTCCCTTAATTGGTTGAATGAAGATTAAATTTAACTCTCCCCTGATTGTGAAAATGAAATTAACTCTCCCCTGATTGTGAAGATTAAATTATAACCCCTGCCCACTTTTAGATTTAATCACCAAAAGTGTAAATATCCTACTTTCAGTAGTAGGGAGATTTGCCCATTTTTAGATTTAATCACCAAAGGTGTAAAGACCCCATTCACACTTGAGTGGGGGAGGTCTGTGACCCACATGTGCAATAGTGAGTGAAGAATCAGAATCAACTGACTGCCTCCTGGACATTCATAAAGCAGGACTTCAACTGTGATTGGTAGACATAGAATTAGGGAAAGGCACAGGAAGTGACACAAGAGAAAGTGTCTTTAAAAGGGAGTGACAACTTCCTGAGTGCAGTTCTACTCACAGTTTTTCATTCTTTGGAGTGGAGGCTGGTGAAGAAAATATTGACTGGACCTGAGACCCTGTTCCTGGTGAGGTTGTTCTAAAATCTCTTCCTTTCTACTGACACACGGTAAATGAAAAAGATGACTCTTAATTGCTGGATTTTATGAAAAAAAAACTAGCCTCAGGAGAAATTTACCTCTTGAAAGAGACTTCTCCAGGTCCTCGGTTTTGCCAAGGCCTAAGGACTTAACTCTCTCTACCCAGTTGAGCCAGAGGCCGGGAGTAAATTACTTAGGGCTTAAGCCAGATATGTTACCCTAACCTCTCTCTGATTTTATTACTTCACTCTTTCTTCATTTTTTAAATAAATCTCTTTGGAATTAATATAAATTCCTGGTGACCCTATTTTAAAAATTACCCTGTCCAACCTTTTATGATATAACCCCATTTTCCTCTTACAGTTGTCAAAGACAAAATCATTTTGCCTTACAGGAAAAAAAAAATGGATTGCATTTCAAATCCAGTCCATTTCTTTTATGGCCATTATATGCCCACATAAAGGTGAAACTAGATGGCGTAGTGGACTAGATTTCAAATGTAGCTCAGACACCTACTGGCTGTGTGACCCTAGACAAGTTACTTAAAACTCATATTTTCCTCAGTTTCCTCATCTGCCAAATGATTTGGAGAAGGAAATTGCAAGTTACTTGAGTATTTTCATCAATAAAATCTTAAATGGGGCCTCAAAGAACCAGACATGACTGACAAATGACCAAGTTACACTATGCCCACATTTAGAAGGCATTGTCACCTTTCAGAAGAAAATCTTGGGGAAAGGAAATATCTGCAGATTTGGAGTCATGAAAATTCCTCCTCTTCTTTTTCTCAGTTTTATGTCCTATTTTCTTTTGGATGGCAGCACATGCTATTTTATGCTCAATTCCATTATCCTCCCACAATTTTCCTCAAAAGTGGTGCATAATACCGAACACACCCAGGCAATTAATAAATATCACTTGAGGATCTTGCTGACTTCTGGCCATAGATTGCCTCACCAATTCTCAGACTTATAGATTAAAGTACAGTGTTCGTAGAGTGGATAACCTGAAATATCACACATCAGGGGAACTAAACATAAACAAAAGCCCATCCTTAGAGTTAATCAGAAAGAGGCAAAAAAGCAGGTGTTATTAGTGCAAATGACTCTTCTCATGACATATTCTGAATGATCTGGTAACAAAAAGTAAAAATTATGAGCTATATTAACACTAAATTTGGAGATTATTTTTTATTTCTTTCCTCTTTGCCCATCCCTCTTCTGTCCCAAACAACACGTCTCAAGATTGTGAGTGACTGTTTCTCTGTGACCATGGTTCAGACACTTGCTACACCATTATTAGTTGATTTTTGGAGGACTTTAACTCCTTTTTCACAAAAGTTTTATATTGAATGTAAATGTTTCTCACCTCAACAGTAATTAAAATTAACAATGTCCTTTTAGGGAATTGGCAAAACCCTGCCAGAATGTGAAATCAAAGTTGACAATAAATGCCAATGAATGTGAATCCAGTAGTGATCACTCTTCAATAAGCTTAACTTCAAAAAATATTGGTTGTTTTTTTTTTTTTTGCTCCTTGGCCTGCAATTATATTGTCTATAAAAGTGATGCTACCTATTGACAGCTGTCCCTCAGCCTGTCAGACCTGAGACAACATATGTGCAAATATAAAAATACTAAAGTATGTAAAATGTTAAATAAATACCATTTGTATGCATTCCTTATTTCTTTCAATGGAAGGATTTTTTACCATTTATTGACTGGCCAAAGTTAGTCCAAAAGTTAGTGTTATTTTTGATGCTTCCTTTCCTCAAATATAATAAATTTTCAGATGTTATCAATCAATTCATCAGCCAGGTGGAGCAGTGGATAGAACATCGAGCTTGGAATGAAAAAAACTCATATTCTTGAGTCAAATATTGCCTCAGATATTCACTTAGCTTTGTGACCCTTGGCAAGTCACTTAAGCCTGTTTGTGTCAGTTACTCATCTGTAAAATCAGCTGGAAAAGGAAAGGCAAACCATTCCAGGATCTTTACCAAGAAAACCCCAAATATGATCATGAAATGTTAGATATGTCTGAAAACAACTCAACATCAATATCAATCCTGTTGCCCAAATATATTTAATCCATTTGTTTCTCACTATCATCATTGCCACCACCCCAGTGTAGACCTTCTTTGCCACCCATACTTATTGCAATGGTTCCTAACAAAATCTTCCTACCTATAATCTCTTCCTTTTCCAATTCATCAATCATATATCTTCCAGAATAATATTCTTTATGTGCAGATTTGTTCACATTATTCCTCTGCTCAAAATCATTATGAATGTATAATATGCTGTGGAAAAAATGAAAATGTACTTATGCCTTAAATATTTCTCCATTCAACATACCAGAGCATATGAAATTCCCACCATTACTTAATAATCTTTCTTTTGGTTCAGCATTGTTCCTAAAGGAACTCTGTTAAAATACAAATATATTATCTGAGAGACAGCACATTAAACCACTACTATCCATTAACATGTTAGCATGATTTGTACAATCAGATTAGCTAATTAATGAGCAAGGAGCCCTGAGAAAAATGAATTATTTAATCCATAAGTATTGAGCATTTTCATCACTGTACTGGATGCTGTGAGGCAAAAAGAAGTATAAGACATAGTCTCTGACCACTAAGAGCTCTTAATTCAACTCTAGTCAATGTGTCAAGCATTTATTAAGGGACAATTATGTACAAATCACTGTCTTGAGCATTGAGAATACATAGATGAATCTATTTCCAAATGTAAAATGTAATGTATAATAAAAAAATCAAAGAAAAAGCCAAACAATATAAAATTAAGAGCAGTACACATTTTAAGTGGTATGACTTGAGTGGCAATGTAAAGAATAGGAAGAATAGTGTGGTTGGTAGTAGTCAAAAAAGGTTTCATGGAAGAAATGAGCCCTAAAGAATGAGTAATATTTGGGTAGGCAGAGACTTGTTGAGTAGACGTTCTAGGCTAGGAAAGGAGTATAAGTATAGGCTAAGTAAATATAGCAACTAAATGAAGGATGGACTGAAGTAGGAGAAGACTTGAGGAAGGAAGGAAGGAAGGAAGGAAGGAAGGAAGGAAGGAAGGAAGGAAGGAAGGAAGGAAGGAAGGAAGGAAGGAAGGAAGGAAGGAAGGAAGGAAGAAAGGAAGGAAGGAAGGAAGGAAGGAAGGAAGGAAGGAAGGAAGGAAGGAAGGAAGGAAGGAAGGAAGGAAGGAAGGAAGGAAGGAAGTGAGACCAGTTAGAAACAGTAGTAGTCCAACTGAGAGGTGACAAAAGAATAAACCAGGGGAGGCAGAGCTAAGATAGCAGCATAGTAATGGAAACCTTCTGAATCTCCTTTCAACCAATCATTGAAAAGTTTTTCAAATGGACAGAACTCAAAATCAGATGACTAAAGGTGCTCTCCCACAGGAAACAGACTTAAAGGTATTTGGAGATTCCCATACTATAAGGGGGTGAAACTGCACTAATCAAAGCACAAGCTGATCATGGCTCTACCACACTATCTACCACTCCAGAGTCGGAGTGAGGGCCTGAGAAATCTCTAAATTCTTGTGAGCTGGCTGAAAACACCACATACTTACCACTGAGGGCAGTGCAAGGCCTTGGCAGAGAGACTTGAAACCCAAGGCTGAAGAGCAAGGAACCAGAGCAGCAGATTGTGGAGCTTGGGTAGAAACAAGGCTGGCCATAGCTGAGGCAGCAGGGGCTGGAAAGATAGCCTCAGGGCAAAATGCTTTAAAGCTCACTACACACAAAAAAAGAAAATCACAGACCTAACTGCCCTCACTTGGGATTCTAACTGGGAAGGGAAGATACTACCAAGACAAAGCCTTGCAAGACAGAAGTTATGAAAGTAATCAATATGCAAGAACCACAATCGACTAGTGGCAAAAAAAATAAGCAACAGAAAAAAAAAACTCTTGACCATGGATAATTTTTATGGTGAAAAAGAGAAAAATACAAGAGCAACAGCAAAGAGTGACAAACTTGTGTCAACACATCCAAACTTTCCAAAACATGGAACTTGGTCACAGGCTCTCAAGGAACTCAAATTTAAGTTCAAGAACCAAGTAAGAAAGATAGAAGAAACTTGACAGGAAAAGTAAGAAATAGTGCAAAAAGAAAATAACAGTTTAAAAGACAGAATCTCCCACTTTGAAAAAGAAGTTCAGAAATCAAATGAAATGATAAGCAAATTGGAAACCAGAATTGGCCTGCTAGAAACCAAGAAAAGCAGAATAGACCAAACTGAAAAGGAAAATCAAAAGATCATAGCTGAAAATCAGTCTTTAAGGACTAGAATTGGGCAAGTAGAAGCTAATGATCTCATGAGACAGCAAGAATTAATAATGAAAAATCAAAAGAATGACAAATAGGATATATGAAATACCTCATTGAAATAACAATTGACCTGGAACACAAATCCAGGAAGGACAATATGAGAGTTACTAGTCAAGTGGAAAGTCTGGGACAAAATAAAAGCCTTGGCATCATATTACAAGAAATTATTCACAAAAATTGCCCTGATAATCTTGAACAAGAAGGCAAAATAGACATTAGTAGAATCCATAGATCACCTTCTACATTAAATATGCAAAAGACAACCAGAAATGTAATTGCCAAATTGAAGAGCTTCCAGGCCAAGGAGAAAATATTACAAATGGCCAGGAAGAGGTAATTCAGATATAAAAATATAAAAAAAAAAATCCCCGTCAGGATTACATAGGATCTTGGAGCCTCTGCACAAAAGAACCTTGTAAAATGATATTCAGGAAGTCAAGAGAATTGGGTCTACAACAAAGTATCACCTCTCCATCAAAACGGACTATATACTTTCAAGGGAAAGTATGAGAAGGTAACAAAATAGAAGATTTCAAAGCATTCCTAAAGAAAAGAGAGAAGAAAAAGAAATTGAAGGGATCAAAGTAGTCAATGAATAAAAGTAAACTATCACTCTTTGCAATGACATGATGGCATATATAGAGAAAATCAACTAAAAAACTAGTAGAAAAAATAAATAATTTTAGAAAAGTTGCAGGGTATAAAATAAACCCACATAAATTATCCACATTCCTATATGTTTCCGAGCAGCAAGAATTAAAGAGAGAAACTTCATTTAAAATTACTCCAGACAAGATAAAATACCTGGGAATCCACTTGCCAAGACAAATTCAGGAATTCTATGAACATAACTACAAAACATTCTTCACACAAATAAAACTAGATCTACACAATTGGAAAAACACCAATTGCTCATGGGGAGGATGAGCTAATAGAATAAAAAGTGACAATCCTACCTAAATTAACTTACTTATTCATTGCTATAACTATCCAACTACCAGAACACTTTTTTATAGAGTTGGAAAAAATATTACAAAATTCATCTGCAAAAGTAAAACATCAAGAATATTAAGAAAAATAATGAAAAAAATGTGAGGAATGGTTGCCTAGCTTTACCAGATCTTAAACTACAATATAAACCAGTGATCATTAAAACTACATGGTATTGCCTTAGAGAAAGAAGGATGGATCAATGGAATAGACTTAGGGTAGATAACGATAGCAAAATAGTGTTTGATAAACCCAAAGACCCCAGCTTTTGGGACAAGAACCCATTATTTTACAAAAACTCCTGGGAAAATTGGAAAACAATATGAGAGAAATTAGGCTTAGATAAACATTTTACTCGCTACACCAAGATTAACTGAGAGTAGGTAAATGACTTAACTATAAATAGGGAAACCATAAACAAATCAGATGAATATAGCATAGTATATCTGTCAGATCTATGGGAAAGGAAGGAATTTAAGACCAAGAGGGAGATAGAGAACACTATAAAATGTAAAATGAATAATTCTGATTATATTAAATTAAAAGGTTTCTATACAGACAAAACAAATGCAAATAAAATTAGAAGGGAAGCAACAGATTGGGGGAAAATTATAACAAAACCTCTGACAAAGGTCTCATTTCTTAAATTTATAAGAATCTAAGTCAATCTTATAAAAATCAAGCCATTCCCCAATTGACAAATGGTCAACAAACATGAATAGGCCATTTTCAGATAAACAAAACAAAACTATCAATGAACATGTGAAAAAAAGTGTTCTAAATCTCTTGTAATTAGAGAAATGCAAATGAAAATAATGCTGAGGTACCATTTCACACCTCGCAGATTGGCCATTATGACATTAGAGGAAAATAATAAATGTTGGAGGGGATATGGTAAAATTGTGACACTAATACATTGCTGTTGGAGTTGTGAATTAATACAGCCATTCTGGAAGGCAATTTGGAATTATGTGCAAAGGGCTTTAAAAGAATCCATACCTTTTGATCTAGCTTTTCCACTGCTGGGTTTTTACCCCAAAGAGATAATAATGAAAAATACTTGTACAAAAATACTCATAGTCATGCTCTTTGTGGTGGCAAAATACTGGAAAATGGGGGGGGGGGGCGTTGTTCCTAGATTTGGGAATGGATGAACAAATTGTGGTATATAATGGTGATGGAATACTATTGTGCTGTAAAGATTGATGATCTGGAAGCTTTCTATATGAACTGAGAGAATCTCAATGAACTGATGCAGAGTGAAATGAGCAGAACCAGAAGAATATTGTACACAGAAATTGAAACATTGTGGAACAATCCAATGTAATAGTCTTTGCTACTAATATCAATGCAACAAGCCAGGACACTCCTGAAGGACTTGTATGAAAGAATGCTCTCCACACTGAGAGAAAGAACTATGAGAATAGAAATGCAAAAGTAAAATATATGACATCACTTATCACATGTATGTATGGATATGTCATTTGAGATTTAGGGTTTAAAAATAGATCTAGAGCAAAAATGAATTATATGGAAATAGGTATCAAGTGACAACATTTGTATGACCCAGTGGAGTTGCTTGTAGGCTCTGGGAGGAGGAAGAAAAAAAGGGCAGGAATAGAAAATGAATTATGTAAACATTGAAAAATATTTTTAAATAAATAAAATTTTAAAAAAAGAATAAACTACCCTGTTGACTGTATGACTACAGAGGGAATGCATATGATCACTGTTGTAAAGGTAGAAATGTTGAGACTTGGCAACAGCAGGGAAATGGAGAGAGATGGTGAGGAATCAAGAATGACACAAAAGTGGTAAGCCTAGGTGACTGGGAGGATGATAATTTAGAAGTGGGGAATAGGGCATGATTCCAGGAGAAAGAAAGCAAATTCTTTTTTGGATATGCTGAATTTGAATTGAGGAGATTGAGTTCAAAATATCCAACCCAAATCTAGGAATCACCTGAATACCCAAAATATAGAGATAGTCTCTATAAATCATTCATATAAAAAACTTTACAGTGAAAGGAATTAAATAGAATCATTTTTGTTTGTAGTACATGGATAAGGGAAAGTTATTTTTTCCCAAGATACAGGAGCCCTAGACATATATTAAAACAGATGGAAAGCAGGAAAAGAACTGAAGATTCTGGAGAGAAAGGAGGAAGATGAAGAATAAGAGTGATGATTGATCTGTTTTATAAAGAGAAGACAAGGTATGAGATGAATGGGACTCTTTCTAAGGACAGAAGGCTGAGACATAGTATGATAACCTTCAGGAAGTAGGATAATGGGAGGGAAGAAAATAAGATTCATGGAAACCTGGGAAGGTGAATATAGAGAAAGAGAAGGTTAGGAATGATTCTGAAAAAAAAGTCTCTTTCCTTAACAATTCTAGTCTCTTTGATACTTATCAAAATTGCTCAATGTAAAAATGTAGCAAATTCTGTCAGTTTCATCAATTTCCCCAAATCAAACATCTCCTATTTTTTATTTCCCAAGTAAATAATAACTATAAAATGAATACTTTCATCTATAAAATCTATTTTTTTCTGCAGACAAATGATGTATCTATTTTTTCCATCTATTTTCATTCAACATACTGGAAAACAACATCCATCAAAACATCCAGTTGAATAATTGAAAGTACCTGGATTTTGACACATAAACACAAAGGGTTTTTTTCTCAGCTGAAGTAAATTTATAGTTAATATTTACCTAGTCAAGAAAATAAAATTATACAACTCCCCAAATGAACTTTCTCAGAAATAGCTGGTGGGAAATTGGGGGAACAGTCCATCTCCTTCATTTTATACATGAGGAAACCAGGGCTTACAAGTATTAATTGAGTTTCTGAAGGTGATACAGTGAATATAATCACATAATCAGGTCCAGAATCCTGTTTTCCTAGCTCCCAGTTCAAAGGTCTTTCCATTATGTTACTGTATTACCCTATAGAACAGTTCTGTGATCTCATTGCTATTAGTATTCTCTCTAGGGATTCAGATCATTATCTATTAGTGCCTGCCTATCTTCCATCACTCTTATGCATTAGTTCACTATGAAGGATGTATCCAAAATCCCAGGGGATTTCTTAAATTCTCTTGATATTGCAAGTGTATTGATGGAACTGTACATTGGTTATCCCTCATTCCTGCCACAAGACCATCTCCTCTTCTTTTTCAATTATTTATTTCTTTGATGACATTCATTATAGTGCGTCCCCTTCATAATTGCCTGTGGTATGCATACTCCTACTCACAACCACCATGCACCTCTTCATCGCTCTTCGGATATTCCTCAATTTCAATTTCTCTGACACTGCCGAATTCCATGTCTCACAAACATAAGCAACAATGAAAGAATGTTGTGTTGTGTTGTGTTCTGACTGCTACCAGTGATGTTCCCTATTGCTGTTCCTCTCCTTAGGCCTCCCCTTTCCCTCTGACAAAATATTGAAATATGGCCACTTAATAACCCTACAAACACCTCAAAATATTTAAGTGAAAGGAAGAGTTCATTTATGCACAAATTTTATTGTAATCTCATTTGAAGAAAATGTTACAGACACCCCAGCCTTCAGCACAATCACCCTGCTTTGATGGCAGACCTTAAGGGAAGATCTTTCACCAGAAAAATGATTACACCTCACTGAAGGCTTAGATGATGATTAGCATTTTAGCAATATATTTTAAAATTAAGATATGTACATTTTAGACAATATTATTGAACACAATAAACTACAATATAGTCTAAACATAACTTATATATGTCCTGGGAAACCAAAAAATTCATGGGATTCATTTTATTGTGATATTTCCTTTATTATGCTGATTTGGAACTGAATCTGTGATATCCCTGAGGAATGTGAATAGATATATACATATGAGCCCTGTAAGTTTCCAACCATCAATATGTAACATGAAAGATAATGGGCAAACTATTGTATGAAGCCTCTCTTTCCAATGTTATTTCTTCTTCTTTTCTCCTACAAAAATGTAAATACCACTTTAAGAAATATATACATAGGAAAAATTTAGAAACAAAAAGAAAATGTCATGCATTTATAGCAGATATCTAAAGCAGATACCAAAAGTGTTCTGAGAATTGAAATATATTTTGTTTATATTTTTGGATCACACATGCCAGCATTATTCTCTTAGTTTAGATCACCTCAAGAGTATTATTTCAGTTTTTGATGACCACACTTTGGAAAATATATTAAAAATCTGCAATTAAAGAGTTATATACTTTTTACAGTTTATTTAATTAATTAGTTTAGAGCATTTTCCCATAATTATATGAATCATGTTCTTCCTCCCCCCTCCTCCCACACGCCTACCATAGCCAATGAGAAATTCCACTGGGTTTTACATGTGTCATTGATCAAGACCTATTTCCATATTGTTAATATTTGCAATAGGGTAATCTTTTAAAATCTATGTCCCCAATCATATCCCACTGAACCATGTGATCAAGCAGTGGTTTTTCTTCTGCATTTCTACTCCCACAGTTCTTTCTAAAGAGTTATATTTTGTCCAGATGAGACAAATTAGGATGATTCCACAAACCAAGCCATAGGAAAATCTCTTGAAAGATCAGGGAGTTTTGGCCTGGAAAAGATTTGGAGGATGTCTCAGGTAAAAGATGAAATGGTTTATCAAAGAAATGTTTGAGCTTTTTAGCATGTTGATTTATTAATCAATGCATGTCAATTACCTAATAAATCAGTACTAAACTCCTTCGTCAACTTAGGTTGGATCCTGAATACAGGGGGAGGCAAAATTTTATATATTAATAACAATCAAACAAGGCCAATTAATTAAAAGGAAACAATTGTCCAGGATACAATAGTAGATAATCTGAGAAAATATTAGGGATTTCCATCAGGAGGGAGAGTGAACCCTAAATTCTTTGAATTCAGAAAAAGAGATATCCCTCTCCCAAAAGTATATGTAAACAATTAAAGGAACATTGAGACAAAAACACATTTATCACTTTTCATATAAGACATATGTGTTGCTTGAGATCTACAATTGTGAGAAACCTCCACGAAATCAATCTTTGAGTATGATTAGGTTTCTGGTCAGCATAACCTAAAAGCTTAGCTAAGGGTTTTTAAACAATAAGTTGAAGTGGTTCCCCTTTTTAGTCTTGCACAGCTAGTTTCAAACAATACAACAAGATTTTCTCCCAATTCCCAAATGAATAATGTTTTCTCACAAGACAGAACTTGGACCTGACCCATAATTGAATAGAAAGGGAACTGAGTTAGCTCCAGATCTGAGTCACAAGATGTAGTCAGCCAGTGTGGTTGACTCAGTTCACACAATTAACCACTTACTGTCCTAATCTCATCGGTTCCCTAAAGAAGAGAGCAAAATTACTGTAGCAAGGTATACCTATTGCTAAATAAATAGGAACCAGATCCTTTTCTTAAATTAGGGCTGGACCCTGAATAGAGGAGAAGACAGACTTTTATATGTTAATAATGATTAATCAAACAAGGCCAATTAATTAAAAAGAAGCAATTAACCACGATACAAAATTAGGTCATCTGACTTCTAATTGGAGGAAAGATTAGGGACTTTCCAACCAACTGTACTTTTTTTGCTGGGTAAACCCCCTTTAAAAGTAGATACCAACTTATCCCTCCATGCAGTGACACAGCGATACAAGGCCAGCCTTGGAATAAGAGAACCTTATGTTCAATTCATACCACTGATAAATACTAGCCGTGTGGCCATAAACAAGTTGGTTAACTGCTCAGTGCTCACAAGGACTATTTTACGACTATAATTAAAAGTTCATCTGATGCCCAGGAACATTTTAAAAATATTTTTTAAAATATATGTAAATAAAATTAATTTCCTCTGCCATGCTACATATTTTGACTTATGCATTTCATTTCAAAATGTTATTCTAAAAAGGAGTCCTTTGACTTCACCAGACTGGAAAATGGATCCACAACACCAAAGAAATTGAAAACAATCCCTGCCCTAGGTTATTGATTTATTCTGATTTTTGATGGTTTCACAGGAAGTTCCCTACTCCAATGAAATCCTGATTTCAGCCTCCATTGCACCTTCTCCAAATACCTGTGTATCTATTTCACATAGTGGTTGTGAGGCTCAAATGAACTAATGTCAGCAGGGGGTTTGGGAAACTTTAAAGTTTATATGTACATATGTATGTGTATATATATATATGTACATGTTTAATAGCACATCTCTTGTCTATTCAATGGATAAATGAGGAGTGGAACGGATGAGAGAATTTAGAAATGAAAATAAAATTAATTTTTAAAATGCAGTCATTACACTAACTGCATTCCCCCATAGACACCTGAGTAAGTCAGAGAGTGATGGGCAGGAAGTATTTCCTTTTTATTTGCATGGCTGAATTGGATGGGGATTTTGTGAGCACTCTGAACTCCACAGAGAAAGTTTCTATCGATTAAGTATTAGCTCTGCCATATTACATAAAGCATTATGGTAATGGACATCCATCTTTCCTTAGCTTTAGCTGGACAACTTTGGGCCAATTTATGATGAATGTGAAATAGTTCTCTACTCATCTTATTTACTATAATAGCTCCATCTACCTTCACCTCCCTTGGGTACATTAGCTCTCATACTCACAACATTGCTCTTAATAAAAAAAGATTTATGTGTGAGTAAGATTTTATTCCTTCCATCAAATGTTTACTTAAAGAGATTTCATTGCATAAAATACCATCATCACTTGATGTACAAAAAGATTTATCTCTTTAACTCACATCCTCCCTCTCAGTATTTCAAATTTCAAGCTGCCATATGGATGTTGGCTTATGAAGCTTCAGTTCAGAACAATGAGTTCGTTACCTACTCCTTCCCCACAAACAGTGAAGAAGAGAGAAATACTAGCCTATTAATTTTAAAATCTTAAAAATCGGTCCACCTACTAGGGAATAAGTAACAAGAACTACATTTTAGTGAAGGCAATCCTTCGGGTAACAGCACCTACAGTTATGGGTAAGATAAATCCACAATTTAAAATGTGCTCATATCCCCATTGATTTTTCTATATCCTGTCCTTCTGCCAACATCAAGTTCAAATCCCACTTCTTCCATAAAGTCTTCCCAAATTATTCCAACAGAGAGAGCTCTTCTCCCTCTGATCTCATAGCATGCCGTATGTGTATCATTCATTATGTGAAATACAATTCACTGTCTACTAAAAAAGCCCATGGCTGGTCCAGAATGAATTCAATTGAACAGAGTACTATAAGGTCACATATAATGTTATATTTTTATTCAACTCTTGTATTATTTAACTTTCCTCAAGGTATATCGTTTTCTATGCTAACTTGTTAACACCTCGAGGGCTTATGGGATGAGAAAGGAACAGTGGATTATATATGGATTTGGAAGAAACCTTAGAGATCAATGCATCTAGGGCTTTTATCTTAAAAATGAACAAACTGAGGCTTCTGGGGCTAAATTAATTTTCCGATGTGACATTTATGGCAATGTTCTAGTAGGTCAGACTGTTAGATTTCAAGAAAGGCAGACTTGGTTTTTGGCAGACACCTCCTCCATGTACTAACTGTATGAACATAGAAAAATCAGTTTTGTCCCCTCTGTACCTCAGTTAGCCTTATCAGCAAAATGAGGATGATAATACCTTTAGTATCTGCCTTCCTGAATTACTGTGGGACTCAAATGAGATAATGTATGTAAAGGAAATTGCCAACTTTGAAGAAATGTGTAAATGTCAATTATTCTGAAATAAGCAAAAATTAGGTTACAAGATGGCACTGTAGCTACAATGCCACACCTGGATTCAGGGAGTCTTGAGTTCAAATCTGGTCTGAGATACATATAGCTGTGTGGCACTGAGCAAGTCATTTGAACTTGTTTGCCTCAGTTTCTTCACCCATTAAATGAGCTGGAGAGGGAAATGGCAAACCATTCTATTATCTTGACCAAGAAAACACCAAATGCTGTCACAAAGAATCATATATAACTGAATAAATAACAGTGATCCAAGATTCAAGCCAAGTCCTTCTGACTCTAAATCCAGAACCAGACATTTTTTCTTCCACACAGAACTTTACACATAATAGATACTCAATAAATATTTGTTGATTGAATGATACTTTGACCATTCAAGACAACACATCAGGAATTCTTTAGCTTCCTCTGGCTCTAATATTTAGTGAATATGTAAATTCATGATTAATATACAAAAATACAAATTATACCATATTTTTTCTCTTCCTCTTCTAACAGGCCTCCAATTCATCTATTACTCAGCACAATTTTTCATTTCTTACCATGGTATAAGGTTCTCTTCCCAAATGCAGAGCAACATCTGGATATCTTTTTCATTTTGGTCATACGAGGGAATATAAGAAGTCCAAAAGCCAGAGAAAGCGAATGTAAGGAAATTTATCATGAGAGAAGGCTTTCTTGAAATTAGCCCCTCCCCCAAA
Organism: Monodelphis domestica; assembly: GCF_027887165.1. Lineage (NCBI taxonomy): Eukaryota > Metazoa > Chordata > Mammalia > Didelphimorphia > Didelphidae > Monodelphis > Monodelphis domestica. The sequence goes on along the minus strand of NC_077234.1, from coordinate 231,689,275 downwards.
TGGGTAAAAACCCATTATTTTTCTATGGTCGTTAAAGTTATAGTTAAAGTAAGATGTCAGGCTAAAAATTTTATAGCTACAGAAATTTTGATATCAGAGACTAGGTGCTTTGATGAAGAGAGCTAGAATTTGACTAAGTAATTATTAGTAAATTTGACTGTCTCTGTTTAAAAACTGGTATTTCTACTTCTCTAAATGGTCCTTCTTAGAAATTCTATCTGATAGTATTTAAATATAATTTTATATTAACACTGCTTGGTATCTAGCCACAACTTTTAAAATGTGATTTGATTTTCATATTATGAGAGACTGAATAATATAATAGACAAAATAAACATCCTGGAAGATCTGTCCCAGACACATTCTGTTTGGGTTATCCTGGGTAAGTCATTTATATTCTCATGCCCTGTGCAACACATTTATAATAATATAGCATCAATATACAGCACTTTAACATTCACTAATCATTTTACAAATTTGACCTCATTTCATGCTAACAACTTTGGGAGGCAGGTACAATTAAAGGTAGCATAATTGGGTTTGGAATCAAATCAGGAAGACGAGTTCAAATTTGACCTCACACATTTACTAACTATGTGATCCTAGGAAACTTACTTAACCTCTGTTTGCCTCAGTTTTTTCATCTGTAAAATAGGAATGTACCTTACAGGGTTGTCATGAGGATCAAATGAGATAAGTAAGCACTATATAACTGTTAATTAGTATTTTTTTAAAACCTTTACTTGCTGTCTTAGAATCCATACTATGTATTGCTTCCAAGGCAGAAGAGTGGTAAGGGCTAGTGTAAAAAATAGACTCGAATACAGGACTACAATCCCCATGAGCCTTTGCTCCACTTCCCCAGAATGCCTTGTAATCTCACCTAGGCCGAGATCAAGAAGGTATTTAAGTTGATTCAAAGGCTTTGGAGGGGGCTCGGCTCTTTTGGACTTCCGTTTTGGAGCAGAGGCGTCTCTTCCATGATGTGAGGTTATTTTGTCTAGGCCTCTAGCCTAGGCACATGTTTCTTACTTGTATATTTTTTAATCTTTAACCTTTAATAAACCTCTAAAAAATATAATACTCCTTGCAGAGAGAAACTAATTTCTACCTGCCTCAGTCTCCCCATCTCCCCTAAATTTTAACTGTTACAGATGGCGACCACTAGATTGGATGAGAACTTCTCAAAAAATTTTTAGCCTAGAGAATTTTTTTTTAAAGCCAAGGTTCTCCAAGATGCTCTTTAGAAAAACATCTTGATCAGCTCCTGCCTGCGGCCCTCTCCAGCTCCTGCGTCTGCTCCTGGCCTCTCACCTGGTGCCTGAGCTGTGCTCCAGCTCCCGGCCTGACCCACCCCTGCGGTCTGTCTCTCACCCATCTGGCCTCCGACCCAGCCAGCTCATCACCCAGATCCTTGGAGCAGATCGCTGAGGACTCATTGCGACCAGCTGGTAACAGTATTGGCCACGTGGGCGGAGGGGAGAGACGAGAGGGAAAGGAGACCCGGTAATTTTCCCTTAGGCTAAGCCTCCACGTGGCTGGGGGTATTGGCCACAGGGGGATCAGAGAGGGGAAAGAGAGAAAAGACTAGAGATCAGAAACAGACTTTTCAAACAGAAACTTAATAGCAATGGGCTGTTTAAAAGGATTTTTGACTCTTCTGGCAATTTCATTGATTTTGCCTGCCTGTCTGGGAGCAGACTCAGCCCAAAGATTCAACTTTAACTTTGGGGAGGAAAATGGGTGGCCCAGCGAACTGGAAGCCAGGCCCAGAGACCGGAGGTCTCTAGCTAAAATCTGGCCTCCGATGCTTCCCAGCTATGGGGCCCTGGACGGATCCCTTGAACCCCATAGCCTAGCCTTTACTACTCTACCTTCGGACAATAGACATTTAAATGGATAATTAAAAACAAACAAACAAACAAAAAAACCCCAAGGAACTTTGAAGAGACTAAAGGCTATATTCTAAGGCATTTCAGACTCCAATGGTTTATAAAAAAATCTCTGTATTCTATTGCATTTTTTGTTTAAGGTTTAACTTTGTGATTTTAAGTTCATATATTACTGGATTCAATATTATTCTGCTTGAACTGAAGGTTGATTGAATTTATTTTAAATGTACTTAGTTTTTAAAATTCTGTTGTTTTTCCCCTATAACTGTGTTGAACAGATATTATTGTGAATAAGCCCATATATGAAAAAACAGCCTTTTTCTATTTTGCTGAGGATAGATGGACTTCAGAACTGGTTATAATTGTATTAACAACCTTTGGAATTTTAATGTGCTAAATACCTCAAATGATTTGATTTTAAGGGTTTTTAAATATGATTTTTGGAATTTTTTTTAAACAATCTAATTATTTTTGCCTGCCCCTACCATGAGGTAAGGCCCATTAGCTGGAGTGAAATACATTTTATAAACCCCCAACCTTCCCACATGTGAATGGAAGTTGGGCAGTTAATCTCAGGGCATTTGTATCCCTATAAGCCTCCAAGAAAAAGGAGCACCCCTTTATTTATGCTCTTCAGCTCACTATTTTACTTATACCAGAATGATATATAGATTTCTTGATTATGTTCTAAACCCAAGATGAGTTTTACTTTGTTTAAAAAAAAATATGTTTAAATGCCAAGGTTGAAGGATTGCTATGTTTGTAAAAATTGTGACAAATGTCCATCAATTCATAGGTTTTAAAAATGTCATACAGCAACTTATGTGAAATATGAAAGTGTGTTTGTTTGCTATTGTAATTAATTGGGCTATTGAGAATTTTGGGGATTTTGATATCTACATATTTGTACTACTGTATTTTTAAAAATAAAAAATTGTTAACCTTGTTCAATTCATTTGCCTTCTACTCACAGTGATCATGGGCAGATACAAAGAGGAAATGGATCTCATTTTTTGTGAGAAAGCCTTGTATTTTCTGATGTCTTTTTAATACCTCTTGCCAATTGATTCATATACCTCATACCTCAGCCATGCATCACTAAGTGATCCCTTTTTTTTTATATATATCACCCTCTTAACGGGGGGAATGTAAAAAATTATCATTATTTAAATTGCTAAGTTTAAGTTCCTTTTGAGAAGAATTTTAGGTAAAGAAGATGCTACTTCCCTGAATTCAGAAACTGAACTGTTGGAGAAGCCATCATGAAGAAGCCTCCAGACCACGAAATGCACAAAAATGAACTTTGGGTGTGGTTAATGAACATTTATTTGCATGCATACTTTCATGCCAAAGGGGACTGCCCCCTAACTGGCTTTCTGTCAATGCATCCAGTAATTATTGGTTTTATTCTTTTCTTTCTCTTATCCTCAATTATTGTAATCTTTAAATTGATTATGCTTTCATGATCCTTTGGAAAAAAATTAATTTTTTGCAAATGATCAAAGGGGGGGGGAATGTAAAAAATAGACTCGAATACAGGACTACAATCCCCATGAGCCTTTGCTCCACTTCCCCAGAATGCCTTGTAATCTCACCTGGGCCGAGATCAAGAAGGTATTTAAGTTGATTCAAAGGCTTTGGAGGGGGCTCGGCTCTTTTGGACTTCTGTTTTGGAGCAGAGGTGTCTCTTCCATGATGTGAGGTTATTTTGTCTAGGCCTCTAGCCTAGGCACATGTTTCTTACTTGTATATTTTTTAATCTTTAACCTTTAATAAACCTCTAAAAAATATAATACTCCTTGCAGAGAGAAACTAATTTCTACCTGCCTCAGTCTCCCCATCTCCCCTAAATTTTAACTGTTACACTAGGCAATGGGGCTTGAGTGACTTGCCTGGGATCACATAGCTAGGAAATGTCTGAGGTCAAATTTGAACCCAGGACCTCCTGTCTCTAGGTCTGACTCCCAATCTGCTGAGCCACTCAGCTGCCCCCAGTTATTATTATTACTACTACTAATTATGTAATCTTGGACAAATCACTTAACATCTCAGCCTCAGTTTCCTCATCTACAAAATGAGCATAATAATAGCACCTATATTAGTAAGCATAGGTATAGCAGCAATTACTTCACAGATATTGTGAGAACCAATTGAAATCACAAATGCACAAGGCTTTGCAAACCCACACAAGCTAGTTAAGATTATTCCCAGGTGGGAATGATGAACAAATGAGGAAAATGAGGATGGATTTGAACTTGGGACTTCTTGGCTCCGGATTTAGCACTCAGTCTCATGTACCAAAATGCTATCTTTCTAAGACTCTAAATTGAGAAGCAGATAGCTATGGGTGGTTCCTCACCTGGCCACTAACAAGTCTATTGAAATCACCCAAAAAGCCTAGAATTTTTATAGAAAAAAATCATATTCTAAGAGGAAACTATGCTGATGTCTTATTCAGTCAACCACTCCTTGGGAAGCATGTTTGTTCAGATTATTGGACATAAGGAACCTCTTGGCAGTAAATTTATCTGAATTGCAACTCAAAGCAATCTCATAAACATTTATTAAGTAAATCTTATGTGTAAATCTCCATGAAAGGAACTAGAAACACAGAGATAAAAATAAAGTCAGCTTAATATACCTAAGTAGAGGTACTAAAAATTCTACATAAATGCATTATATCAGGCAGTCTGAGGAGACAGAAAAGCAAAAAGAACAATCCACAAAGGATAAAACTGGACATCAGCTTATAAGAATTATAACACTGCAAGGAGGAAGAAACAGTCTCTGGAATACTAACCCTACAATGAAAGCAACTTGCTAAAAATAATTACAAATGTCACTATATCAGGTTTCAAAGTTCTACAAATGGCACTGGCTGAGATGATGGTAACTCACCAAAGCATGGTGTTGAACTCAAGTTATTGGGTTTTCTTCTCCTGGAAGCCTTTACTGAAGCCTGCTATGTCTTATCATCCCCTCTACCAGTGATGGTGAAACTTTTAGAGGGCTGGGTGATGGGAGAAATGTCCTCAGGCACTGTGAAGATGGGGAGGGGAGCAGCCCAGCCCTGCTTCCCTCTGAATTTCTACCAACCAACTCTGGCAAACTCTGTGCTGGGGCAATAGTGTGAATGCCCACAGAGAGGGCTCTAAGTACCCCCTCTGGCATGTATGCCATAGATTCATCACAACAGACCTAAACTTTAAAAAAGGAAATCTAATGAAGGGTTTTCTTTCTTTTAATTTTTTTTCTTTCTGTCTTATAATCTATACTAAGTATTGGTTCCAGGTGTTAAATGGTCATGTGAACCAGTGATAAGGTTAAAGTCTTGAATCTGTTTAGCTGCTCCTCCCTGGTCTAAGGGGAAGATGATACCCTCAGGTCTGGAGTTCACTGACAAATACAATCTGACTTTCTTGTAAACAAAAGTAGGTTTATTCAAGTTGATATTTAGGAATTAGGAAAGGAAGATGGGCTAGGAAGATCCCTAATCTTTTCCCAAGCTATCTGTCCCAGGTCCCTCTGATGCTTCAGGATCTCTTTAGTGTCCAACACTGTTGGACCTTCTCTGCCTCCTTCTCTATCTAGTTTCCACCTTCCTATCTAAATGAACTAGTCTAAGCCCATCCAAGCAGTCTTTGAATTAAGGTCAGAGTCTATTTCATTCTGAAGACTTTGGATACCTTGTAGCTGTCACAGTCTTTTAGGTAAATGTATGTTTGGTATTCAGATCATGTGGCCAGCTCATCAGACTTGTACTGTCTATCACAGAGGTTGAATGCCTGGTGTTTCCAATTGAGGGAGGAATTCAGAGGCCAGTACCTTCTTTTGTCAGGTAATTGTCAGAATCTTCACAATTCCAGGAACTCCAATTTCTGATACGGTGCTGACAGTCTGTCCAGGTTTCACAGGCATACAACAGCAAAGTCAAGACAATAACTGTAGAATCTGGGATTGGTAGGCAGCCCAATTCTCTCTCTTCTCTCACTCTTTATTTTGGAGCCACCCAAATATCTAATTATCTCTGGCAATGCATGCACCAACCTCATCATCTACATAGACATTCCTATACAGTACATTGTTAAGGTAAGTAAACATCCACTGAATTCACAATTCCACCATTTACTATCACCATAAGTTCCACATGTGGATGATGTGGTACTAGATGGTCGAGAACTTCTGTTTTTCTTGGTATTGCTTGTCAGGCAAAAATTAGCACAAGTGGCCGAGAATCAATCCATACTCTGTTGCCTCTCAGTTTTGGAGGCTGCACTGTGTACAGTCATTTGCCAACAAAATGTTACCCCCAACTATCCTTCCACTTTGTTCTTGGCTTACAACCTTTACAAGTGGAATAGTTTAACATCAGTGAGATAGCTGAACTTGATGCCGTTTTCATCTCTGTTGAGCATCTGACATTCCTGAAAGCATCATAAAAAGCACTGGGAGCAAAGACATGAGAGTAGCTCTGTTTTAGTCCACTGGTGCCAGGAAAGCATGAAAGCATCATCCTTAAGAGAGAGCCCATACGACAATGTCTAGAACACTACTTTAAAGAACATTCACACAACGCAAGTGCTCACACGAAGATCAGAAGAAGAGGTACAAGGACATACCCAAGGTTTCTCTGAAGACATTTAGTATGGTATGACTTCCTTGAATCAAAGAAATCACTGTATTTCATGAGCAAAATAGAATAAAAAAGGAACAAATCTAGAGACTTCTCCAACTCAAATATTCTGAAGGACTATTTGTGCTTGACACAGGGCAGAATCTTCTGAGATCTTATTGGACGGATCAACCAGAGATAAAGGCACTGCATCCAGACCACAACATTGTGATATCATTGTCCTTCAAAAAGGAAAGACAAAAACACCTATCATGGTAGCTTGACTGTGATAGACTTCATCTTGTTGAAATGAACTGAGCAATCTACCCATTCTGGGCTGACAGAGGCTGATAGCAACACAATATGCAGTTATCTTAGCTACTTACACTGTATTATTGTTTCTACTCCCATTTTGGAAGACATTTCACTTTTGCAAATTACATCTTTGAAAGTCACTGAAAATCTTTCATAAATTTCTTTAATAGGCACTCATTTAATGGAATATCATTGTATATTAATATGATGTTATTAATCTTAATTGCCTCTTCCTTAGAGCTCAGTTGATAGATTCATAGGCATCTCTCCTGACCTCTTCTTTCTTCTCATTAATTCTTTTTCAGAAGTCAATTAAAAAAAAGAAGATATTCATGGATGCTCAAGGCCAAAATCATCCCTTAGAATGTTGATTTCTCAGGGCCTACAAGTACCAATAGCGCCAATAGTAGCTTGGTTTCTCCTGACACCTTTTATATTGACTAGATACATAATTCAGTGTAAAGTTAAAAATACTTTCAACTAAGAAAGTCTCCATGTGATTTTACCACATTATCTAACATCTAAGGAGAAGATAACCTAAAAATAATTATGTGGCAACATATGCCTTGTTAAAATACGCTTAGGTGGAAATTTTTTGGGGGGGAAGGAGGACAGTGGAGAGACAACCAAAATATCCTTTCCCAAAATGATCTAGTTACATTAAAACTATCTCTTCTTCCTACACTAAAAAAAATAATTAAATTCAATTAAAACAAAATGTATAGTGTCTATTCTATGTTTTTAAAATTATGACTGAATGGTTGAAATTTGAAACATGGACATATTCATCACGAGTTAGATTTTTTCTCAACTTTTTCTCTTTCCTCCATTTCTTTGCTAAATCTTTAAATAACTAGTCAGCCTGACACTTTTCTCAAAACTGTAGCCTGGTGAGTGGCTAATACATGGATAGGTCTCTAACCAAGCTTCAATGGGTCTACAATATATTTAAGAGATGAAGATATATATCCTGGGGAGACTAAAAAGCCAGTCCCCCCTCCTTATGTCTCTGGAAGTAAGTTTCCAAGTGACTGAAATGATTTGAATGGAATGAGGTCACACTTGAGAGGTCAGGCTGATAAGAAGAATACAAAACATGAAATTCTGTTCATTCTGAAGTTCTTCTAGTTCCAGAATTATGATATATAGGGCAGCATTTTCACTGATGATCATTATGCTATCAATTACTCACTTAATTTAAAGAACATATATACATATATATTTACTGAAACAGATCATAAAACATTTTCATTAAATATGTGAATTATTATTAAATCACCATTCTCATCATTTTTATTAAATGTCTGCTCTAGACATATGATTTTATTGGTATGGGGATTTTTCTAGCAAGGAAATTATTAATTCAGATCAGTGACTACTTCCAGAGTTTAAATGATTTGTCTAGTCACACAACCAGGAAGTATAAGAGGTAGATACATTTTTGTATTTCTGAACTTGAGGTCAGTTATCCATCTACCTCAAATTCACTCTTTGGATTACTGGTTATTCAATCCTAGTGTCTATTGGTTATTTCAAATTCATTCTGTACGCAGTTTGTACATAGTTGTTTGAATATTGTCTTCCTCGTTAGACTGTGAACTCTTTGAGAACAAGGTCTGGCATTCTTTCCTTTACATCGTAGTACTTAACACAGTGCCTGGCATATAGTAGCTGCTTGGTAAATATTTGCTGATTGACCTAATGAATGATTATAAGAATGAGAAGTTGCTCAGAAATTTCAAAATCGATAGCATTAATATATACCAAAGTTGAATGCAGCCTAGCAAAGGTTTTGGCCATTTGTCAGACCTTCATCTTGATGCAATGGATGATAAACAACTCTTATAGGACCTCATGGTGTTGATGTAGGTACAGAATCTGAGGATATGATGTTGGCATTAGAGGTCAATAAGGCAGAAAGATTATAAAGGAAACCACTATAGAATTTGGGTGGGGAAATATAATACAGGACTTAGATTGACTATAAAATATAGAATTAATGTAGGATACAGCAAATGTCAGATTAAAAACTTACAGAGATCACAAAGATATATAAATCGATGTAGATGTTCTTAGAGGATTTTAGCAGATATTCTGTAGGTATTAGTTTTGATTCTTATTCATGTAACATAAAGGCTCTTGAGTCAACATAGATGATATGAAGCTCTCCTTTTGGAAAGTCATGTAAGAATCTACTAGTGATAATAAAGCAGAAAAATCATATGACTTAGAATAGGAGAGCAGAAGATTTTAGGGTGAATTCAAAAATAACAGAACCTTAGAAATGGATGGTACAATCAGAGATAATCTTGTCCAAGATCAATTTTAAAACAAGGAAAAGAAGACCCTAAAATATTTCCTTTATTATAAAATTTTACTGATTCGTCAAATTTTCATTAGTCAACGATAATTAGGAAAATTACAACAGTAAGTTCTTCACTTTAGTTGAATTGAAAAGATCAATGTTAAACGAATGGACAATTTACTATTTTTTATGCTTAAGTACTCTGCTAAATGAAAGACAACAAATTCATCCCCCTCCTTAACAAATGACTTTTATCCATCCCCAAGTAGATATTCCCAGGTACTGTAAGGGAGCCAGTACAAAGCAAATAAAGAAACTAGAAATAACTTTTACCTTTTCAAATCATGATATGAAAATGGATACCATGGTCACAAGCTGTCACCCAAATATACAATGTACACTATAGAAAATAAGATGTTGAAACTAAATATAGGATTCAAGTGTTTCTCACTGTAATATGCTATAAATGTTTGTCCTGGTGATATACTTTATTTTTTTAGTTTAGTCAAGAAAAACTATTTGGAAGAGATGAAAAATAAGAAACCTTTTAGAAGGTAGGAAGGTGGCTTATTGAACTCTAATAGGAATAGTATTTGTGGCACATGACAGCCTAGGAGAAGAAATGGAGTCATGAATGAATGAACTAGGTCACATCTATTTCTAGAGATATAGATCAATTATTGCACTGAGAGTCAAGAAGACTATCACGTATCTTCCTCACAGTGTTGTCGTGAGGGTCAAATGAGATATTGTGAAGTTTTTAGCAATGGGCCTGGCACACAGTAAAAACTTAATAAATGATTTTTCCTTTTTTCTTTACATTCATTGACTTAAATCTACCATTAGAAGTATTAAATATTTGGACATGCCCCTAGAACTAGTAAATAAAGTAACTAGTAAATAAACAAGGCCAAACAAGTATCATGTCCATTTGTGTCTCTATAATGATTTTATAGAACTATATTCTAACCTAACTTCTAATAAAGAGTTGATTAAGGAATATTGTGATATATGTGATAAAATCATCTTGCTCTGAAGATGCTTTTTTCATAGATCATTTTAATGAACCAATTGACTTTCTTTTCTAAAAAAAAAAGGCATAATGCTTGGCACATAGTAAGCCCTTAAATGCTTATTGACTTATAAAACAATCTTACATTCTTATCCTTGTCCTTTCAACATAGGATCACTGTTAATCAAATATAGATTATACTAAAGAGCAGATTAAAAATAAGCATTAATGAAACAAATCCTAAATCCATTATAAATAATACATTTTCCTATTTCATAAAAATTAAATTGTATTGCTACTGACCCAATGAGATAAATTCAATTTTAAATAAACATTAATATATTTACATAATAGTTGGACAGTATCTTAATTGGGTACTACCTATATTTTGTATATAAGTCAAATGTATTTAGTAGTATTTCAATAGTGAAAAATTAATACACTATTAATTTCAGGAGCTACTTCAGCTGTCCCATTATAAGATACAACATAGGATTTTAATATAATATTCAAGGATTCATGTGGATAGAATCGAATTCATTCTTTCAAACAAGAAAATAGCCTTTCATTTTTGCTTTTGTTTTTCATCTATGTATTGATCAATACATAGAATTCTATAAATAGCAGTTCATTTTACCCACGTAGATTAGCAATAAAACTATTCTACTTGGATTGAGTGAATTTTTATTTCTGAACATTTTTTTTCATACTATCCTTGGACACCAAGTGTTTAATTGATTTGCCTACTGTCGCTCAGCTAGAATGTTCATCTACCAGGGTTTGAATTCAGATTTGCCTGATTCCAACAGCAATGAATTGCATACTAATCACCAATACATACAATTAGTGTCAGATACCAATTTTGTTACTTATTAATATATGATAAATTAATCTGTAACTGAGCATTTACCTGATGTTTACTCTGCACCATTCACTCTGCTAGGTACTGGAAACACACATGCAGAAATGAAATAGTCCCTGTTATCAAAGAGGGGAGAATGGATATAAAATGGATGGAAAATAAATACAATATAATTATTTGGTAGGGAAGGAGGAATTCTGGCAGTTGCAGGTAGGGATGAGCAACGGGAGAGGGTTTCATTTGAGCTGAACTTTGAAGAAAATTAAAGATCCTGGGAGACTGACATTGAGAGCATATTAGATCAATGTTGAGAATGGCTTGCAAAAGAAAAAGCGTCAAAGACAATAGTTGAGATGCTTTCAGTAGATTGAGTGAATACAAGGCCATGAATTAGGGTACTGTTTGTACAGGTGGAAATAAGGGGTTGGATGTGAGAGATGTGGAGGAAGAATCCACAAAATTTGGCAATTGCCTGAATCTGTGAAGGTTTTGGTTGTTTGGAAAAACTCAAAAGAAATAGGAAAGTTAAAAGAAAGGAACATCCTGGGAGAGATGTAGATAATGCTTTACATTTTCAATACATTGATTTTGTAATACTGGACCTGTCAGTTCATCTGTAAATGGAAGGGTTACTCTAGATTAGATACTCTGGGATTCTTTGAGAAATAAACTTTTCATTCTTTGGTCTCCTATCAATATAATTGAACCTATTTATACATTAGCAATGTTTATTTAAACATTGTATGTATATGTAAACATGTAAACATTACATAAATCACACAATTTCAAATACAATTACCTATTTTCATTACAAAGCTCAAATCTGAGCACACTTTGAAAACATCTAGCTTAAATCCAAAATTACCCTCTTTTCCTTCTACCAGCCTTCAATCTTCCTTTGCTTCTCTCACTGAGCAAGAAAGAAAAGCAAAGCCCATCTTATGAATGCATATAATAAAACAAAATCCCCAATTGACCATGCCAAAAAAAACTTTTTTACTCTACCCCCTAAGTCCATCAACTCTCTGGAAGGAGTCTATGTATACTTCAAGTATCTATCATTTTAAGGGTTTGGCTATCCTTTCTACCAATGCAGATGACAATATTGCTTTTACTCAGCATTTAACCTTTGGGGGTTACTGCCTAAAACAGTGATGGTAAACCTCTGGCATGGGTATCAAAGATGGCATACCAAGCATTCTCTGTGGGCCACCCTCCTCCTCTCTATATGGGCTGAGGACATTCCTAATTTCACCAACCTCTCCTCCCAGCAGCCCAAAAAAATCACTTCCCCCCCAGGGTTAAGGGGGGGCAAGGCATACACAGCATGTGGCAGGGAGGGGCACAGCACATGGTATCCGGGGAGCAGGCATGGTACTTGGTCTGGGGGTGGGGGGGAGGGGCAAGGCCTGGTAATCCATGTCTAAAAGTTTTGCCATCAACATACTGAACCTGATTGATGAACCTCTCTCAATTTAGTCAGGCTGATCCTTGAATGGCAGATATATAATCATCTCTAAGTCCATTCTTTTTTTTGTGTTTATTTTTTTTAATTTGAGCTCCAAATTTCCCCCCTACCTCCAACCCCTCTCCTATCCATTGAAATGTACCAGTATACAAGTGCATTCATTAAAAACATATTTACATAATAATCATTTTTAAAGACAAAGTGAAAGAAAATGTCTAGTCTACACTAAGAAGAGCTCATCAGTTTTCTCTCAGAAGGTGGATAGCATTTTTCACCACGAGTCCATAAAACTTGTCATGGGTCATGGTATTGATGAGGATAGCAAAGTCTTTCATAGTTGATAATTAATATAATATTGCTATTACTATGTATCACAATCTCCTGGTTCTGAGCTCACTTCTATTTGTATCAATTCATATAAATATTCCCAGGTTTTTCTGAAACCATCCCCTTACAACATAATATATTACTTTCATCACAATCAATATACCACAGTTTTTTCAGCCATTCTGCAAATCATGGGAATCACCTCAATTTCCAATTCTTTGCCACCACCAAAAAAAGAGCTACTATAAATATTTTTGTACATAGGGGCCCTTTCCCTTTTATCCGTTTGGGAAACAGACTTTTGGGTTGAGTCAAGAGTAATGCACAATATATTTAGATAATAGCTTCAAATTATTTTCCAGAATGATTAGACCAGTTCACAACTCTACCAACAGTCATTAGAGAATCCATTTTTCTACATCTCCTCTAGCATTTGTCATTTTTCTTTTTTTGACATGTTAGCCAATATAATAGATATAAGGTTGTACCTCAGAGTTGTTTTAAAGTGCATATCTCTATTAGTGGTGTAGTTAGGCATAGTCTCAGAAGGACTTGAATTATAATCCTGTCAGATGTTGATAGCTGTGTGACCCTGGGCAAGTCATTTAACCTTGTTTGCCTCTGTTTCCTCATCTATGAAATGAGTTGGAGAAGGATGGCAAAACTTTCTGATAACTTTGCCAAGAGAACCCCAAATGGGAACATGAAGAGTTGGAAATGATTGAACAGTAACACATTATTAATTATTTGAGTAGTTTTCATGACTTTAATAGTTTTGATTTCTTCTGAAAATCACCTGTTCATATCCTTTGAATATTTAGCATTTGGGGAATGGCTCATATTCTTAAAAATTTGCTTGTTCCTTGACTATTTGAAAAATAAGTTTTTTTAGAGAAATTTACTATAAAATTCTTACCCCATCTCCAGTTTCCTGCTTCCTTCTAATATTGCCTACATTGGTTTTATTTGTGAAAAATTAATTAATGTTATCAAAATTATCTATTTTACTTTCCATGATATATCTTATTTGTTCATAAAATTTTCCCTTATCCATAAATCTGACAGGCATTTTATTCCATGCTCCACTAATATGTTTTTGTAACATTTTAAGCTAAATCATGTGCTCATTATAACCTTATCTTTTTATATGGTATAAGGTGTTCATACATGACCAGTTTTTATCAGATTGTTTTCTAGTTATCCTAGCAATTTTTATGGAATAGTAAGCCCTTGTCCCAATTGCTTGGATCTTTGGGTTTATCAAATACTGTATTACTATGTTCATTTCCTTAAGTATATTGTATATCTAATCTGATCCACTAATCACTCTATTCCTTATACAGTAGCAGATTATTTTCATGATAACTGCTTTATAGTACAGTTTGAAAACTAGTACTGCTGGGCCATTTTCATTTTTTTTTCCATTGAGTCCTTTGACATTCTGGACTTTTCTTCTTCCAGATGAATTTTGTTATTTTTTTCTAATTCTATAAAATTGGTAGTTTTATTAGTATGACACTAAATAAATAAATTTATTTTGTTATATTTGTCACTCTATCCATGAAGCAATTAATAATTTCCTAGTAGTTTAGATTTGTCTTTATTTGTGAAATGCATTGTTGTAATTGTCTTCAAAATTTCCTGGGTGTGTCTTGGCATGCAGACTCCCAAGAACTTTATACTCTCTGTACTTATTTTAAGTGAAATTTCTCTTTCTATCACTTCCTGAGATATTTTGTTGGTAATATATGGAAATGCCGATGAATTGTGTGGGTTTATTTTATGTCCTGTGATTATTTGTTTCAACTTGATTGAATTTTTTTTTTGTTTTTGCTGTTGTTCTCTGGGGATCTCTAAGTATACCATGATATCAGCTGCAAGCAGTGGTAGTTTTGTTTTCTTCTTATGTATTCACATTCCTTCAATTTATTTTCCTTGTATTATTATGAGGGATAGTACTTATAGTACAATGTGGAATAATAATGGTAATAATAGACATCCCTGATCTTACTGGTAAGATTTCTAGTTTATCCCCTCTATAGATAATTCTTATTCTTGGTTTTAGAAATATATTACTTATAAATTCACAAGAAGTATCATTTATTCATGTAATATATTTTTCCCTATTTTCCTCCTTTCCCTCTTATCCTAACATATTCCTTTTGTTCAGTCTACCATTTTTCATTTGTGATCATTCCAACATTTAGACTTACACCAATGCCTTCTATCTATTTAGTCTCCATCTTACTGCCCTAATGATGATAAAGTTGTTGCAAGTTAAATGTATCATCTCTACATTAGGGAATGGAAATAGTTTAACTTTAAATTATGTTTACATTTTCATGTCTCTCTTGAGACTCATATTTAAATGTCAAATTTTCTATACACTTGTGATCTCCATGTATTCTTGAAGCCATTTGGAATTTGTGGAATCTATCTGGCCATTGATATACTGGAAATCAACAACCCTGAGACACCTCTAACTCAAAATGAGGCATCAGAGTAAAACTTCTTTGGAGGATGAATGAATGCTTACTTTTTTCCGTTTGCTTGATTTTCAAAATACGTAGTGATTAAAGATAGATTAAGCAAAGAAATGAAACAAAGACTGGTCCCTCTCCATCTTCCTACAATTCTAAATCTTTTCATCTACATTTTGGCAAATCATAATAATCTACCTTTTCTCATTCTGCCTACAAATAAAATATGAGTACCCAAATTTTAGGTAAAACTTATGAGAGCAATATTATGAAATATGCTACAAAGGCTGTATTTAAGTGAGTCATTTCCTAAGGTAAATACTATTCAGGAGGTAAATGATGACATGATATGAAACACCACCATAAAGCATACATCATACAAAATGTTGAAATTTCAATCAATCATTTAATACCCACAGCTAAATAAAATCACTGAAGTAAAAAAAAAAATCAGGAGATCAATGGCTTTCTCTCAGAAAATGAATCATAGCTTCTCTATGAAAGATGTTTACCATAAATCCTTTAGCCTTTACATGTCAATAGATAAATGCAGCCAAAATACCCTTATCCTTTTCTAGCAACTGCAACTTTATATCCAAGGTGAATAATTGAGACTATCATAAAAAGTTCTGACTTTATTCAAGTTTTGAAAAATACTATAAAGGCTACTAGTGACACAGTAATTTGCTTGGCTTGGTATCAGGGAGATCTGAGTTCAAATCTGTTCTCAGAAGCTTAATAATTATGTGACTCTGGGCAATTCTCTTAACCTCTGTCTCAATTCTCTCAACTGTAAAATGTGGATAATAATAATATCTATCTCCCAGGGATGTTGTGAAGACCAAATCAGATAATATTAGTAAAAACTGCTTAGCACAGTGCTTGGTAGATAGTAGGTGTGATATAAACATTCATTCCCCTACCTCTTTTTCCTTTTTCCTCTCTCCTATGATAGTAAAAGTGAAAGAAGTCAGAGTATTATGTAGGATGTGATCACGGTTCTAACATTAGCTTTGTAATCATGAGAAAAATCACAATCACCTAGGATATCAATTTCTTTATAAAATGGAGGAGATTGTATTTCATCATTGCTAATGAATCTTACAATTCTAACATTCTTAGATGTTGATTCCAGGATGTTATGAAAAGTTTCTCTATGTCTGGTAGAATTTTAAGTGACAATTCAGATAGTTCCTGATTTACAGAATTGGGTCTAGCCCAGTTATATAATAGGTTAATTTATATAAAGCAAAAAAAATTTTCTATGAATGTATATTATAAATCAGAAAAATGATAGTAAATTTATACAATGGTCCTAACAAACTATGATGGAAATTTTTGAAGAGGCAATCAAAGAAAAGGAGTCCATGATGATTCTATAAGAAAATTGCTTCTCTTTTATGTATTCTACACAATTAGCAAAAATAATAACCTTTCCAAAACTCCTATTTATTCAAACATTTTGGTGTAGAGTAAAAGAACACTGAATTTGGAGGACATAGGTTGAAATTTGGATGTTCAGCTTGAATAACCTTAAGGCAAGTCACTGTGACCTTCTTTATTCTCATGTGTAAGATAAAGGATTTGGACTTGGGTATGTCTAAGACTGGATGACTCTAAATCTATTATCCTCTTTCTGTTTAAGTATTTGTACAGTGTCTAGTAAAGATAAGTTATCTTTCACATCCAGCAGCAATACTCAGAGCTCTGTCTTGACTCAACTAGCCCATTACCATGCCCTCTCTGTACTGTATTCACATCCAGTTTTACTGTTTACTAACAGATTTACTATTCTCCAGTCAGACCTGTACCCTTTCCCTGGGTCAAGTCAATCTACCCCAGACCAGAATGTCTTGATCTCCCAGATTCTTACTCCTTTGTGTCCTCTCACATAGCAACTTTCTAATACTATATAAACTGCTATAATTGTGCCAATTTTCAGGGGCAGAACCAGTTTCCTCTGCTGGGAGTCCTCCAAACTAATGAAAATATGGGGTCAGTCCTTAGTTCTATATGTACATGCGATTATGTACACATTCATATATTTCTTCTGATTATATGTGTTTTCTACACATGTTTAAGTTGAAAGACATGAATGTCCACATATGTTGACATATGTGCATGTGTGTATATATATACACACACATATGCACTGATGTCCGCATTTTATCAATTGTCTCTCCAGTTTCATATCATAATCTGAACAATAGGCATTTTTTCTCATTTGGTTTTCCTGTGTGGATAGTTAAGATGAATTTTATTAATGGTTTATAGATCTCATAAAGAAAATTCAATGAAGTTCCATGGTTTGATGCCATCAGCAAAATGTAATCCATAAATGGGACCATCTAGAGAATCTTACCATCTATTTGGAATCCCTCTTTTATTTAGACTATGAACTGGACATTCTGTCATTTGTCTTCCTATTTTATGCCTAATTTTAGGCATAAAAAACAAAATTCTCTCTAGGAATATGTGGTTTTCACATATTCATGGGAGATAAGTAGTCAGATGAGTCTTTAAGTCATCATTTTATGTAACCAAATCAATTTTTTATAGTTATTAAAGTTATTAAAAATTAAGCAGTGGGCTCATGTATTCTCCAAATCTTCTAGTCAATCATATGGCCAAAATGGAGTGACTTGCCATTGAATGTACTGTAATATATTAAGCCTTTATTAATCATGAATGAGTTGATGGGAATAGTTTATCTGATCTAGTTCAAGGTGACAGAGAAAGGAAAGGAGAAAGAGAATAGATCTGAATTTTAGGTATGGAGGACCAAGGAAAGTTAAAAATACTACCTAACCCTAAGTGCAAGGTAAAAGATGTAGGAAGCGGTCATAAGGGGAAAGACACTGAAAGCAAACAGCCTACTTTAGAGTGCTGTGTGTCAACTGTATTGGAAGAGGTTCACTAAAGGAAAGTGTGTTATTCTCTCTATGTTGTGTAAGTCACTCAACATCTCTGATACTTAGGATTCTTATCCATAAAATGAATAAAGTAATACCTGCATTGTCAACTGAACACATAATAACATCAAACATTTATCCTATTTATAGAAACTTTCATATGTGTTGTCTCATTTCATGACAACAAAGACTATAGATTTTTTGAGAAAACGGAGATGATATTTTTAGGTCCACATGATTTTAATCTAACAGAGACTTTAAAGATCAACTATTCTAATCTTATTTTAGAGAGAAGAAAAACGAGGACCAGAAAGGACAAACAACTTGCTTATGGTCATACGTATATGCGGCATAATGCAAAGCAAAATTCAAGTCCTCTAACTCTAACTCTAAACAATGAACACGGTGTGGGAAAATGCTGGCATTTATTTTATATGTAAAATTAGAGCCAACCTAAATTGGGTCAATGAATAGATAGGAATGAAATACAACAAAATGTTTTCCTTAGAAATCTATAGATGTATCCATGTATCCACCTACAGAAGATTTCTTAAAACTTTTTCCAGATCTTTTTTGCAATCTTCATCCCTCTTGATCTGTTTACTGCATGAGACAGTGCTGACATGAGATAGTTTCTCCTATCTAGGTTCTCTTGACATTGCTCTTTTGGCTGTCTTCCTACATTTTCATGTATTCCTTTTTGGTCTCCTTTCTTGGCTTATTATTTATATTGTGCAACGTATGAATGGGTTTCCCCCCAAATTATGGGCTAAGACCTCTACTGTTCTTTCTCTACTTTCTCATGATAACCTTATTGGCCACCATTGGTATAACTATCATGTCTTGGCAGATGACTCACAAATATATAGATTGAGCCTCAGTTTCTCCCCAGACCTCCAGTTCCACATTATTAATTGCTCATTGAACATTTCCAAACTAGTTGTCCTAGAGACATACTAAATTCTATATGTCTAAAACTAAATTGTCTTCCTTTCCTTAATCCTTCTTCTTTTCCATAATTTCCTATTTTCCTCCAACATAGCTGCATCTTGCATTCTTCCAGGTTTGTAATCTTTGTGTTCTATTCACATTCTCACTCTTCCTCATTTCACAAATAGGATCATTTGCCAAATTTAATAAATGTTACCTCCACAATATCTCTCGCACCTTACCCTTTAGCTTAACTCACAGAGCTACCACCTTAGTTCAGTTCATCATTTTTTGGTCTACATGACTTAAGCAGACTTATAATTCCTCTTACTGCTTCCTCTTTCATCATTCTAGTTCATTTTACATTTTTCTGCCAGTCATTTTCCTTATATGTAGATTCAACCATATTATTCCCCTATTTAACCAACTATATGACTTACTATTGCCTCTGAGATCAAATAAAGACCCCTGGTTATTTTTAAGGCCCTTCATAACTTGACCATCACCTACCTTTCTTAGACATCATTATCCCAATCATACTCTGCAATCCAATCAAACTGACTTTCTCCCTGTTCCTCATGCAGGAAACATTGTCCCCTATTTCTCTGATTTTGCACTGGTCATTAAGACCTATTATTCCCTTCTTATCTACTACTCATAGAATCTATATCTTTATTTAAAATATAGTTTATGCACTCTTCTGCATAAAAGTCTTTTTTGATCCTTTCACTGTTACTGTCCTCCCTCCTAAGCTACCTTCTATTTAACAACAATGAATATCTGTATTCAGTCATTTTGTATTTATATGGTATATGTTTCTATATACTTGACATTTTCTCCAATAGAATGCAAGTTCCTTGAGAACAGAGAATGTTTCATTTTTGGTACTTGTGTCACCAGAACTAACAATGTTGTCTCATATATAGCAGTTGCTTAATAAATACTTCTCAATTGGGTGATTGATTAATCTTTAATTTAATTTTTAATCTAAGGAGTTTAAACAGAATTACATCATCAGTTTATCATAAAATGAAACTGAACATTGATGTGTATCTGTCCTGGATAGGGAAAATAACTGGCATAATAAGAGAACAAGTACTTTCCTCAGAAGAGGAATGACAATACTACAACATAAATAACTTAATTTCCACAGGAGATAAGTGCTACTTATCAAATAATTCAGACTATCTCTGTATGAACCACCAAAAAACTAAACCAACCCTAAGCTTGATTTCATTCTAAAAGTAACCACATAAGATTTAAGGATAGATTTCTCTTAGTTCCAGATATGTCACTGGAACCACAGAATTTCTGTCAGTTCGACTTGGTCAGTTGGTGGCTAGATCTAGTATTAGTCCTTTGCACATAATGGAAAAAAATTCAGGGGAACAAAGTAATTTTCTATTGAAACCAAAATGATTTTTAAAGTGAGAGGAGAGGCCTAAAGGGAATAGAATGCATTGTCCATCCAATTACATTTCCCCTGGTGCCTGACTAGTGTTCTGAAGATAGAAATCCCTAAACAGACAGGGATGAAATCCAGTTTCCAAGTGCAAGAATTTAGAGGAAAGAGGAGAGCTATATGAAATCTGCTTTCATGGGACTGGGGGATAAGAGTAGAAACAGGCAAAAAGAGCCTATTTTCTACTAGCCAGGGATAAATTGAGGAACTTGGAAAACATTGAACTTCCTGTCGAGGGTGATCAGCCCACTGCTGGTGGAAAAAGAATTACATGAGAAAGAAAAGATTGGATTTTCCCATTTTGCCCACATATTATTTGCCTGGAGAAGAGCCAAATCCCAAGTGTTTTTTAAGAGTATTTACTCTATCCCTTTACTAGTTGTTTTTATCTCTATTCAATGTTTTACTTTTAAAATGTGTGCTCTTGGTATGCTCTTAAAACTTTACACAAATAAAGTTTAGGTGATTTTATGTCTAAACCAACCTGGGGACTCCAGATGATTATTTCCAGAATTCTACACATTGAATTCTCATCAATAGGCACTATGGAATTAGAGTGGAGAAAAGTAGGTTACATTTAAATGCACACATACACACATACACACAAAAAAAACTTTCATGGAGATCTAAATTTACTCTGTGCTTTTAAAATATTTTTCTATATTTGCATATGCCTAGTTTTGTCATTTTAAAACTTAAATTTTTCTGAAAGCTTAACATTTGGTATTCAATATTTAAAAATATAATGTTCTACCAATTATTTTCTCTTTCAGCTTAGCAAATGTTGGATTTTGGTTTCCTCTTTTGTTTTTTAAATTCCAATAACAGTTAACATGGTGTGTTTTGTCTGATTTAATTATTCTGAAATTCCTAATAGCATTTTCAAAACTATAAAATAATCAGTTAGAGAATGAGAATCAGAATGAAGTGACTGATATCTTTGTAGGCCCTTTTAAAACATGATGCTTGTTTTTATTATTTGATATTAAATAATGAAAAGAGATATTGTAAAGATATGCCCCATCCAAGTCTGGCTATGGTTTCATGTAAAGAACAATGGATTAAGATATATGAGATGAGATTCCTGTCTATCAGTTAAGTGGCTTATGGACCCACTCTTTGGCCTTGGAACCAATACTCAGGATTGATTCTAAGAGAGAAGGTAAGGGTCTCCCTGTTTTAAGCTTCCTGTGATATATTTTTAAAAACCCTGGGGGAAGGCACAGAATGCAGTCTCAGGTGGGTTATGGCACATGGTCTCTAAAGATTCACCATCACTGACCTAAAGGAAGTTTTCCTATTTATTGGGTTACTCCTCTAAAGTAAATTCCTAGAAGACGATTTCAAAAAGTACTCCCATGTGTGTCAAGGAAGCTCATCCCTACCCCATCCTGAGTAACTTTACCTTCCTATCAAACATTCCTGACCTACCAAAGTTGTGCCAGGGTTGTGTCTGTGTACATTCTGGAAGTCAATAAAAGTTAAGGTTTGGGGCAGAATTGGGAGGAGGACCATGAAGGGAACCAGGAGGAGAAGAGACAGAGCAGGGAGGTGAGGGGGAATGAGGAAGAGACTGGCAGGCTAGGCACCACTTGGTCAGGTTACTTATAGGAATGCTTTTTACCCTTCCAATAAACTTTATATATATATACATATATATATATATATATGTAGAAATATTTATTTTTAATTATTACATATGGAATATATTTCCATTTGTATATAGATGACTTTCAGATCTATTTATCCAGCCTAGATCTCCCTCCTGAACTTGGACCTCCTATCTCCAACTACCTACTGAATATCTTGAATTAGATGTCCTAGGAACATCTTTACTAAACATGTCCAAAACTGAATTCATTGTCTTCTCTCCCAACCCCAAAGCCTTCACCTCTTTCTCAATTCCTTTTATCACCCAGAGTTGCAATCTAAGGGTCTTCTTTGACTCCTCATTCTCTCTCACCATCCATATCCAATCTATTGCTACTTCCTATTAATTCTTTCTTCACATCTTTCCTATATGCCCCTTTCTGCCTTCTGACACTGCTATGCTCATGAAGATTCTCATCACTTCATACCTGCAATTTTGCAATGGCCTAGGGGTTTTTCTCCTTGCCTCCAGTTTCTTGAAACTACAGTTCACCCTAAATCGAGCTATCAAAGATATTTTCCTAAAGTGTCCACCTAACCAAATCACTCACCCCATTTAATAAACTCTCATGGCTTTTTGCTTCCAGTATCAAATATTAATATTCTTCTTTGTTTTTTAGTCTTTAAATCCTTTATTAGTTTGGGTCTTTCCTATCTTCCCACTCTTCTTATACCTTACTCAACTTCAGTAGTCTAGTGAGATTGGTTTCCTTCTAGTGTCCCTGGAAAAGACACTTTCCCTTGTAACTCTAACTTTTTGCTGGCTCTCCCCCATGCCTGGAATTCTTCACTTCCTCATCTTCCTCTCCTGGCTTGTCTACAAGTCTCAGCTAAAACACCATTCCCAGTCTGACTTAATCTATGAGCTTCCATCTGAGATTATCTTCAATTTATCAGATGAGGAAGTGAATGGAATAGGTATTTATATTGTTTGCTATGTTCTAGGCACTTTACTAATCAGTTTTCTACAAATATTACTCATATGTGTACATAAACACACATAAGTGGAGATTGATATAGGTATAAGCCTATCTATAGAGATACAAGCAATAGTTTTACTTGTTGTCTCTCCTGTTATATCACGAGATTGTTGAAGGAAGAGACTGTTTTTCTTTTTCTCTCTATCCCCAGCACTTAGTAGTTAGTCAACATATTTCATTAAAACCTATTATGTGCCAGAAAATGTGCTGAGCACAGTGCTTAGAACATAGCAGGTGCTTAATAAATGTTCGTTGACTTGAAGAACATGGACAAAAAATAACCATCAGTAAGATGGCATGGATGGTTAGCATTTACATGACGGCAATGAACTAATACCACATGGGGGTATTTTAAGCATGAAGTGAAAACAAAAATGTGAAGCTATTTGTAACTACCATATTTGCCAAGTTATTATTTTCCAGTAATTCAGTTTGAAGACTGAAGTCAACTCCAATCTTCTTTAATGCAGTTCTTTTGAAAAGTGTTGGAACTAAAATATATATTTTAATCATCATAACTGTCAATATCATTAATAAATCCTAGCCCTTGGCAACTTGAAGAACATACCATTCAATACATATTTAAGGAAAAATCTTTCCTAAGTTTTTGAAAAGTCCATTGTATTGACTCAGAGTAAGAAGGGAGGCAAAGTGAAGATGCTTAATTTCATAAAACCCATAAATAAACTTCAAAATTGAATAAGCTAAAGTCAAGAAATTAAATAGTCATAAGAGAGAGATGCAAAAACTTCCCACCATCTTAAGTCAATTTTCCACCTGTTAACTAGCAACAAACAAATCATGACCACCCTATACAATCCGGCTTCAGTTTACCTTTCTAGCTTTATTGAATATTACTTTCCTCCACACATTCTACTTTCCAGTTAAATAGACCTTCTTGCTATTCCTTATACAGGCTATTCCATATAACATCTCCCTGCTTTGTAAGAGTTGTACTCCATGCCAGGACTACATACCTTTCTCATTTCTACCTTCTAGAATCTCTAGCATCCTTCTAGGATAAGCTCAAGTGTCACATAAGACCTTTCTTAAACTTCCAGATTGTAGCACTCTTTGTATTTACACCTCTGAATATATGTTTCATGAAGATAGGGCCTTTATTGTCTTTTTTTCTTCCAGCACGTAGGATAGTCACAGGCTCAAAGTGGACACTTAAATCCTTATTGTATGAATGAAATAATAAAAATGAATGAAATAAATTATATTTAAAATACTCAATAACTTGGTGTACAGAAAGAATAATGGTCTGAAAAATTGAGAGTATCAATAAACAGATCAGAGATCACCAGACAAATGGTACTTTAAAGAGCTTTTGAGCTAGCAGTTCTAATTCTAATTATCGAGTGACTCCTATTCTTAAGCTTAGCACTTTAGACATAAGTATCTAGGATTTCAAAATGTAATAATTCTTTGGAACAGAGAAACGCTAATGTCATATTGATAATAGGATACATAAGCATACAGATGGATATACACAGTAGATAAATAAATTACATGTGCATATATACTTCTCATATGTAAGTAGCTCCAAGAAGAGTTTCTTTGGAGTCTAGTCTATATACTATTTATATTGTTATTTAAATAATCACAACTACTTCAAATAAAATAATCATTATTTCCTATAGGTACATGGTTTTAAAAGAGATTCTTGTTGTTGTTGTTGTTCAATTGTTGTTATATCTGACTCGTCATGATGTCTTTTAGGGGGTTTCTTTGCTAAGATACTGAAGCAGTTTACATTCCCTTCTCCAGCTCATTTTTACAGATGCAGAAACTGTGGCAAAGTTAAGTGATTTGCCCAGGGCTGCACAGTTAGTAAGTGAGTGAGGCAAGTTTTGAACTCACAAAGATGAGTCTTCTTGACTCTTGTTTCAGCTCTCTATCCACTGTGCCATCTAGCTGCCCAGTTAAAAATATCTGGTGCACTTAAAAACATTTCTGTGTATTTGTAATGGGGTGTTTAACACATGGAAATAGCCAATATTCTAATGGAAAACTTAATGGAGAAAATAGGATTCCTCCTGGAATTTTGCTAAAAAGTTAACTGTTCAGAAGAGAACACGTATTTGTGCCTTCAAGCATCTACTGAATACTTATTAAAGTGCTGTGGTATCAGTCAAAAAAGATAAATTATTACAGTCTTCATGAAAAAAGGCTTTATCCAGGATGAGAAAAACAATCACTCTACACAGAGTACTCTCTGTCCTGGTCAGGTCACTTCTGAAGTATCGGGTTAGTTTCTAGGTGCTGCTACATTCTAGAAAGGACATTCACAAACTGGACTATGTTCAAGAAAGGGAGACCAGGGAAGGTAACTGCAAAGTTGTCACAAAAGGATTATTTGGAAGAAGGAAGAAAATCACAGATGTCTTATGGAAGAAACAGTAGCCATTCTATTTAGCCCTTTAACAGAACTGAAACCAATGGGTGGAAGTTAGAAAGATACAGACTTTAATTCACATGAAAGAGGAAATTTCTGGCAATCAGAGTTATCCAAAAAAAATACAATGGGTTACTTCTGGAAGTAGTGAGCTTACAGTCAAATATCTCACTCAATTCTACAACCTTCTCACCTCCCGTGAATTGCTTCTCCACTCAACCTAAGCCACACAAAAAGACATTTATACTCTTGATCTAAACCCAAAGATGTGCCACCTCTATGTTCGAGAATTCTGAAATCCCCTCATTGGACCATAATCCTTTATTGATATATTTTGTTTTCAGTTTGCCAAAATTTCCTCCTTTCTCACTCTACATTTCCCTCTTGAAGAGTCATTCCTTATAACAACAAAAAATTAAAGTAGAAAGAGAAAGAAAAAATTATTAATGCATAAAATGCTGACATTATTCTCAATGTTCCATAGCTATGGATCCCATCCTTTGGAAAGGATGGGAGAAGTACAGTAAAGTCTGTTTTCTTATCAATAAGTTGGTGTTTACTAATCACCTATGTGCCAAGCACTGTACTAAGCAATAGGATTCTTCTTTGGAGACAAGTTTGTTCTTTACAGTTTCATAATAGTAAATTTGTATTGTACTAGAGTAATTATTCTTCCATTTATAGTCAATCAACATATTTTCATATGTCTCTGCTCTGTTTACTTCCCTTTACCTTCAACTTACATGTCATTCTATGCTTCTCATCATTGGTCACTATCATCATATTTATGTACTGCATGCAATTAGCTTCATTGACTTCCTATGTTTCTTTTGTTTTACATTTTCTTTTGAAAGAATTCAAAAATTCTTATTTGTGCAAAATGTCAGCACAATTCTTTTTATTCATTCATTTAGCAAATATTGACAGAATTTCTTCTATGTTCAGAAGTACTGTGCTTCCTGCTACTTTGAATGCAAAAATAGAATTAAGATATAATCCCTTCCTACTCTCAAAGAGTTTGACTTCTATTAGGAAAGATAAGACATGAACAAAAAGATGTCTAATACAAGACAGGATGTGATAAATACTGAAAAAGAAAGATAAAAAAATGCTATAGGAATATAGAAAAGGAAGAGATCGCTTCCAAAGACTCAGATAGATTAAAGGAAATGAAGGCCATGCTGACATTCTAATCCAAATCATATCAAATTGAGTTTTTAAAAAATTCTGAAAATGTTACTAGAGATATCTCATTTCTCTAATCTTTTCTAAGTTGAAAATAAAGTTAAAAACTTTATCCAGAATATTATTAAGAAACTAGAAAACAGTCCCTGAGTCATCAAAAGAGAAGTCACAAAATATATTTGATCCTAGACATAATTTGTTCAGTCACTTTCAACTCTTCTTGACCTCTTGTGGGGTTTTGGTGTTAGAAATACTGAAGAAGTTGAACATTTCTTTCTCCAACTTGCAGTCTGAAACTGGATTTGAACTCCTGACTCCAAAGATGGTATCACCTAGCTGTTCCCACTAGAGGCAAGAGGGAGCTAGTAGTTTTTTAGTGGGGTTGAGGGGGAGGGGGAGAATAGATATATTCAGCCCTATACTTTAGGAAGATTACCTTCTCAGCTGAGTGAAGGGTGGACTCTTGTGGAGAGAGATTTGAGGCAGCAAAAACCTCTATCTATAGTAGAATGCTATTGTAGTATTCCAGGTATGAGGTAATAAGGAACAGCACCAGGATAATGGCAATACCAGAAGAGAGAAGGGATCATATATAAGAAACTGTTCCATTATACTCAAAGGACTTTAAAAGAATGCCTACCCTTTGATCCAGCAATACATTACTAGGTTTGTCGCCCAGACATGAGGAAAAATATTTGTACAAAAATATTCATAGCCACACTCTTTGTGGTAGCAAAAAACTGGAAAATGAAGAGTTGTCTCTAGATTGGGGAATGGCTGAACAAATTGTGGTATCTGATAGTGATGGAATATTCAAAGGAATAATAAAGTGGAGGAATTCCATGTGAACTGGGAGAACCTTCAGGAACTGATGCAGAGTGAAATGAGCAGAACCAGGAGAACATTGTACACAGAAAGTAAAACATTGTAATGAATGTAATGAACTTTGCTACTAGTAGCAATGCAATAAGCCAGGACACTCCTGAAGGACTTATGGGAAAGAATGTTGTCCACACTGACTGAAAGAACTACAGGAATAGAAATGAAGAACAAAACACATAATATCACTCATCACATGTATATATGGCTATGTGTGATTTGGGGTTTAGGCTTTAAAAAATAGCTGTATGGCAAAAATGAATAATATGAAAATAGATATCAAGTGGCAACATTTGTACAACCCAGTGGAATTACTTGTTGGCTCTGGGATGGGGCAGAGAATAGGAGAGGGAAAGAAACTGAGTCAGGGAAGCATGGAAAAATATTAAAAATTAAAAATTTTAATTTTTTTAAAAGTTAAAAAAAAGAAACTGTTTCAAATTAAAAAAAAAATACAAGCTTTGGCAACAGCTCAGATATAGGAGAATGAAAGAGAACAAAGCGTTAAGGGTGACACATACATTTTGAGCCTTGTTGGCTGGATAGTGATTCCCTGGATAGTAATAGGGAAGTTTGGTGGGGGTGGGTGGAAGATTTGGAAAGATAGTGAGTTCAATTTTGGACATACTGAGTTTAAGATGTCTGTGGGACATCCTGTTTCAGATGTACAGTAGGTAGCTCTAGATCAGAGAATGGATGTCAGCAGAGATGTTAGAGCTGAATAAATAATTACAAGATAAATAAAACCTCATCCTAGAAGAAAGAACTGACTTGTAAATTTGCATAATTTAATGTTGGTTCTTCAGGTTCTTATTAGGCAAACAATAGAATGCATGAAATCTTCATTTGAATTTTTTATGATTTAAAGAAATAAATTTATGCCTAAATATATGCTAAAACCTGCTTTCACCATACTCTTGTAGCTAAGCAATAACACTCCAAATGTACACAAAAAGAATTAACTTATTTTTCTTTCTATAATATATGGCATTTTCAAGCTTCTCATCCTGCATTTCAATTTTTTTGCCAAAAACTCTAACTTAGCATTTTCTTCAGTATAAAAATAAAAATCCTCTTAACTTAGAGGAAGAAATATGTTCTATAAATTTACTACTTAAAAATAAAATCTCAACTATGATCAGAAAACTCATTGCTAAGTATTTTTGTCCAATTTTGATTCCTGAAGAGCCCCTGGATTTAGGTTAGATATAAGATTATTTTTTCTTAGAGAACAGTAACTAGCTAAAATAGGTTCCTGAAAAGGTCATGAAATTTTCATTTCTGAAAACCTTTTAAAATTGTGTAGATTCTCATCTATCTTGAGTGATATAGTGAGTCTGAGAGAGGCACAAGAATAGACTTCTTCAAGGTCTCTTTTAGTACTGTTTGTATCATCTTCAGGAAACTTACTCATTTCCTAAATTCTCCTTGTTTCTCTTAAATGAAGGGAATTATTTGATCAAGCCCATTCCTTCTAGTATTTTATAATTTGTGAGAGGCTGTGTGGTACAATAGAGCACGATTTTAGCGGAAGAAGACTCAAGTTCAAACACCAAACTCAGTGTTACCACTGTGTTCAATTATTTTCACCTGTATCTGACTTTTCATCACGCCATTTGAGGTTTTCTTGGCCAAGATAGTGGAGATGTTTGCCATTCCCTTCTCCTGCTCATTTTACAGATGAGGTGAGGAGAGTGAAGCAAGCAGTGTCCAGAGTCTTGCCTAGGTCTCACAGGTCTGAGGCAGGATTTGAACTGCCTCATTTTTCTGACTCTAGGCTGATACCCTATCCGATGTGCTGCCTAGCTGCCCTTGTTACTCTTGGTAAGGAACTTAAGGTTATTTTTTCATCCATTAAATGAAGGGATTGTATTTAATGACCTGAGAAGTTACTTCCTATACCAGATCTATGATTTTATGAACATACTAAGGTGGATACATATATGGAAAGGGTAACAACATAATATTAATCAACTAGAAAGTGAATGAACAGAAAGCAATTTATAGTGTGTTATAATTCCTAGTAAAAACATTTCAGGAAGGGGATTGAGGGAAAGATTGCGTACAAAATTGGGGCAGGATTCACCCTGAGTAAATTTAAGGAGCTGTGTAGTCACACAGTACCAAAGGATGCAGAGAAGCAATTATGTACCTCTGAGGAACCCAGGAAAGTTTTTTCAGGGGATGTATGACTCTTTAAATATCCTGAAATTCAAGTGGTAAAGAATGAAGATAAGGTGATAGAAACTGTAAGGGGAAAAAAAGAAACAAAAAGCTTCCTTTAAGGCAAAGGTTTTGACTTAGGAGAAGGCCTTGAAGCAAACAAACTAAATATTAAAGGAAATTTTGGTTCATGAGAACTGGCTGAGACAGAGTTTAAAGTATGCAGGAAAGAGCTCCTAGGCATAGGGTAAGACTTTGATGTTTTTGATGTCTAACAAATTCCAAGAGGTTGATAGCTCCTGCTTCCACAATCCAAGGTCCTTGGAACAAATTGTTCTTATTTGCTTCTTCCTCTGGGGAAAGTCTTTACATACCTGGCACTGCCATGTTCCTTGGTGGGATGTTGCCAGGTGGAAGCAAGAAGGATCAAGCCTGCCAGAGAGGGGAATGAGGCTGTCTGAGGGTATCCTCCTGCCCTGGACTCTGGGCCTGCTGAGCCTCCAGCGTCTGTCTCTCTTTACGGTTCCAATTTCCTCTGTGTACGGAAGGAACCATCACCAGAGTCACACATGTAACCTGTTCCTGTTCGCTCCTCTCAAGGCTTTGAAGGACACCCTGCAACTCATCACCAGGTTTAAGGTCTGTCAGATACCCTCAGTTTTGTTTAGCTCATCTGCCAAAATAAGGTTGACTTGGATGTGGCTGCTGCACATGCTACAGCTTCTTAGACACATAGGTGAGAGCCGGGTGGCAGGTAGACACAAAAGGAGGGAAGCAGCCATCAAAAGGCTCATTTCATAAAATGAGCTGGAGAAGGAAATAGTAAACTACTCCAGGATCTTTGCCAATAAATCCCCAAATGGGGTCACAGAGAGTTAGACATGACTGAAATGACTGAACAAGAAGGTGTAAGGATTAGGAATTGGGGTCCAGTGTCCAGAAGGATGTGAGAGGGGAAGGAGCAAGGCTTGGCTTCAATTCTAGAAAAACCAGTATAGCTGCCTTAACTCTGACCCTCCAAACTTTGCTTGCATTAAGAAGTCTTTATGTTTCCTCTACCTAGAGATCTTTGGTTTTAAGAGCCTTATGCAAAACTGAGCCTGAATTCAAGTAACTCCAGCTGTGGGGAATGGAATGCTTTGGGGGCAGTGAGTCAGGCTGGATATGCAAAAAGAGAGAAAATGGATTTGGAAAGAAGGTGGTAAATGACTATGGCAAAAGGCAATGACCTAGGTGGATTTGCAAGATGTTTTTTTTTAATCACTGTGGATCAAACTCAAAATTCCCACTCTATGGCTAGGAGCTCTTTCCAGGATGCTTTATATAACCTCACTTCTTTCTCCTACTTTTCTATCTCAGCCAGCTTTCTATCCAGGGCTCTGCCTCACTTAAATCTAATTTATATGTGAGTCAAAAGACATCATCCAGTGATGTCTTTTTTGGCCTCTTTGAGCATGAAGGACAAAAACCAATAGATGAGGAAACTGAGGCAAATGGGTAAAGGACTTGCCCAGAGTCACACAGATAATTAATATCTTCAACCAGATTTGAACTCAGGTTTTCCTGAGCTCTATCCATTTGGTCTCCTAACTAACCCCAATCCTTATGGCTAGGTTTCCTATTTCCTGTCACCAAAATATTTTAATATAGATCACCTGAACGCTAAAACTTATTTGTCTTATTTCCAGATTCCCTTAATGTCAGGTAAAGATCATCTATCATTTGGTCTCACTAGAATCAGAGTACTTAGACACTTTTGAGATCATTTAGCCCAGTCCCCTCATCTTATAAATAATGAGATCAACTAACATGTCCAAAGTCACAAAGATAGCAACTATTGCTCAATCGGACTTCCTTGTATTACTTCCTCAAAGACAAGGACTCTTCTCTGTACTGTTAGTGATTCTAATTTTTGGGTTTCTTGACATTCAGTCTAGCCTATTCCATTCCACCATGAATGGCAATTGAGATTTAATACTCTCCATTCTCTCCCACATATTACTGTCTGATTCACCTATGATATAGGTGAGTAAATATTAATAGAAAAAAATTTCAAAAGATCCCCACAGAATGAAGGATAAAATCTAAATTACCCAGCTTAAATTACTCAAGGCCTTCCACAATGTGGTCCCAAAGCTTTTTTCTGACTCCCCTCCTATTAATAAAGGGGAATATAAACCTTCCAACCCCAATGTGTTACTCATTCATTCCTGCCCACTGCTATAAATATGTCTACTTTTGCCCTTCCAAATAGTATCTATCTAGTTAAAATCCCACATCCTCTCCACCCTCAGCCTTCTCCACCATTTGTGGCCAACTGTGATTTCTCTTTCCTAGGAAACACCACAGCACTCACGTATGGTCTGAATCATTCATTTGGCACCTATCTACCTTCTTTTAAATGGGTGCATCCTGTAGCTTTTCAGAAACTATAGAAACTATGAGGGCTGATAACTCTCTTATCCCAATATATCAGAAGTAACCTAAAGAATGCTTTATGGCAACTTTATAGGCTACTTCAAATATTTTTTGAGGATGATACTGCTTGTATTAGTTCAAACCCCAGCTTTGTTACTAATAATTACCTTAATTATTACTTAAATTAGTTAATTACCTTAGTCAAGTTCCTTAACCTTCTCTCTCCCTCCTTTCTCCTACCTGACTTCGGTTTCATTTGTAAAGGCAGAGAAGTTAGAACGAAATTACTTCTAAGGTTCCTTTAAGCTATGAAAAGCTCTTCTAGGTTCAAGTTGTTTCTTCAATTTTTCTGTCCTTTGAAAAACATCTACTGTGATTGGTAGATGGAAGAACTTAGGGGAGGTGAGATAGGAGAAAATTTCCTATATATAAGGAGATGGCAGGCTCTTAAAAAAACAACAGTCTCTAAGGAGGCTGTTGGGAGAGAGGTCTGGAAACAGGCTCTTGGGACAGTCTCTGGCTGGAACTCCTTTTGAGGAGGACTCTGGCTAGAATTCCCTCTGAGGAGCCTCTGTCTCTCTCCGGTCTCTCTCTGGACAGTCAGCTGGGAAGTCTGAATTGCAGCTGGTGCCTCTCTGATCACTAGAATCCTTGCTTGGACAGATCTTGTGGTGAGTGATTAAGGACTGACTGATCTCTCTCTTAAGACTCAGGTCTAGGCCATGTTGGCTTAAGGCCCTTCATACTTATTCCTTTCTTACTCTTTCTCTCTTTCTTTGATTACTCATTTTGTATTAATTAAATTCTCTGTAAAACCCAGTTGACTTGGGTATATTCATAATTGGGAATATTTCCCTGGTGACCACCTTATATTTGATTTAAAAACAAGACACTGTAGTGAAAACACATTTTCTGCAGTCACAATTTACATCCACTCATATCTACTACAATTTATATCTTCAACTATTTTAACTCACTACAGTTTATGACACCCAACCATTTTAATTATTACAATTGACAGCCAGGTCTAGAGATGGGAGGTCCTAGCATGAAGCATGAGTCTTACTGGCCTACTTAGCGGATATTCTATCACCCACTGATGAAAGGCTTTTGCTTTGTTAAGGTTATTACTTTCTGTTTCTGTATCAATACTAAGTATCAGTTTCCAGGCAGAAGAACAGTAAAGGCTAAGGCAATGGGGGTTAAGTGACTTGCCCAGGGTCACACAGCTAGGAAGTGTCTGAGGCCACATTCGAACCCAGGACTTCCTATCTCTAGGCCTGGATCTCATTTCACTGAGCTACCCAGCTGCCCCTTAGCTCTTCTTTAGATTGAGATGAAATCTGCCTTCTTGTAGCTTCCACCCAGGAGTCCAAGACCTATGTCTTCTACAACAGAACATACTGAAGATAGCTATCATGAATGAATGGAAAAGCACAGAAGAGGCAACCCAGTGGCAACCCTAATTGCCTGGCCCTTCCACTTCTGTCTTAGAGTTGTTAATAGGACAGAAAATAAAGGCTGTTTTTTTTTGTTTTTTTTTTTCAAACATTTTGACACACACATACATACACATATATGTATACATATAGTTGGGAGGAAGCAGGATAGCATAGTGGATTGTGCATAAAATTTGAAGGCAGAAAGTCATTGGTTTGGATCATATTGTTTCATTTACAAGTTGTGAAAACTTAAATGTTCTGTTCCTCAGTTTCCTCATCAGTAAAATGAGGATAATACTGTAATATCTTTGTCTCAAGGTTGATGTGAAACTCAAGTAAATCCATCCATCCATTCATCTATCTATCTATCTATCTATCTATCTATCTATCTATCTATCTATCTATCTGTCTGTCTGTCTGTCTGTCTCTGTCTCTGTCTGTCTGTCTGTCTATCTATCCATCCATCTCTTGATCTCTCAATCTACCCATCTATCCATCATCTATCTATCCATCTATCTATGTCTATCTATCCTTCTATCTATCTATCTATCCATCCATCTCTCTCTATATCCATCTACTTATATTTAATTATAGGTATTGTTATTAGTATTATCATATGAGATTGTGTGTATAATACATGCTTGAACGAATAAATGAAAAAAACATAAACTAAATTATTAATGCTCACAAAGAACTGGCAACACAAGCCAGACAGACTCTACTTTCAATTATATCACATGCTAATAGCCAGAAACAGCACTGCAGTATGTAGAAAGTTTCCATTACAAGGAAAAGTATAAATTACCCCTATTTTTCAGATGACCACATTGAGTGTGGAAGAAAATAAATGATTTCCCTGATGTCACAGAGCTGGTAAATGGCAGAATGTGACTTCCATTTTTGTTCAATCATTTTTCAATTATGTTCAATGCATTGTGACCCCATTTGAACAAAGCCTTTTTTATATAAAACATCTTTATTCTTTTATTTTTATTTTTATTCTTTTTTGTATTTACTTTACTTTTTGTATCTATTTTGTATTATTTATTTTATTGTGCATGTTACTGTTTCCTTAAAGTGTTATTTTAGTTACTGTTTCATTAAAGGTAGAAAACAAAAGTAAGAAGATGTGTTGTTAAAACAATGTGTATTGATATTTTAAAAGAAATGGAAAGTCATTATATTCCAAAGGTTCCTTTTTCCACTAAGTAATAGAAAGAATAATATTGGCTAAACAGGATAACAGACATTTCTTTTCTAGGTCATTTTTCAGATCAGGAAACAGAGGCCAACAGGGTTTGTGACTTGTGAGGGTCACATAGCTATTTAGCATCTGTGGTCACATTTGAACTCAGGACAAAGAGTTTTCTTGTCTCTAGACTCTGTGCAACCTAGCCTTCAATTGAGCCATCTGTTTTTCTAGGATCTTTTTTTTATGTCTGTCAAGTTGGCTTTACACAGAGAAAATGACATTGTAGAGAAACTGAAATTCACTGGGAAATAAACAGATGAAGATTAAAGGTGAGAAGCTCATGGTAAGAGCTGATATCTATGCAAATCTGCATGTAGTAAGTCTAAATGACCAATATTTGTATTCTCTGTTTACAACTGGAACATTATGGAAGAAAATTGCTCGGTATTATTTTCAAATGAGCTTTACAAATATACACATTAAATGGAGGTGGAGGTGTATAAATTCAGAAATGGCTATTCATTAATACCTGTCATCAGAGAGTTATGGAACACATTTTCCTTCCTGACACTGAACACAAAACCTCCTTCTTATGGAAGAGGGCACCCAGTTAGTAAACATGTTTATGGACAAAACATTAAAAAGGCCTGGTTCACATTAGTCACTTCTCAGCAATTCAGTTACTGAGTGTTAAAGCTGAAAGCAACTCTTTGACATGCAAATGAACCTTTGTTTCACCACCAGCTATCACTAAGTGGGGATTTTTTTAAAGCCTGAGTGCAAGGAGAACAAACTACCACCCCAGGAGGCCTTTGCAGACAGAAGAAGGGACTTTTCAGAGACCACACACACAGAAAAGGAGGGGCTGGAGGAAGGGGCGTCTTCTCTGGCAGCAGGTAACTTGGGGGGAGTAGGATTTGAGAAAGGCAGAGGAGAGGGCACAGAAGAAAAACAGAAAAAGGAGTGGTTGGCTTTACAAAAAACATATCAATACTTGGATGAATGTTTAGCTACATATCTGAGATAGTAGTTCTTGGGTAATTTTATGAGATAGCAACTACCATAAAAGATGATCTGAATTAAAGAAAAGAAGAAGGTAGATTAATATTTAAAATAATAGACAACTTTTTTTCTTCTTTTGGACAGCTAACATCAAGATTCGGTCTATAAAGAAGCTTAGAAAAGTTGAAAGAATGCCAATGATGCCTGCCGTACTCAAAAAGAGTTAAGATGGGCAATAGTTTGTAGCAAACCCTAGATATTGAGAGAATTACTCAGTCTCTCTCTCCTGCCCCCTCACATACACACATTAATATTTTTTGTTTTTATTGTCATTTTCTAATATCAAACAAACCCCTATTCACACACCAAAGAACCTTTTATAATGACAAAGGACAAACTACACTAAATAAACTAACCATATCTGACAATACACACACTATTCAACAGCTATAGGCCTGTCTAGCCCTATTATATATTAATTCCCTTCATATCCTCTCTGTTCTAACCAAGGTGTCCTACAACATGGTCTACATGGCATTCCATCACCCTCTCAATACCTTTATATATGCTGTCACGTCAACTACCACCAAAAAACCTTCCACCTCTACCCTTACCAGGATCCCGATGCTTGGAGGTACATTCCTGCTTCATTTCCCACCTCTGGGACTTCTATTTTCTCACAAGGTTCAACTCAAATACCACTGCCTAAAGATGGTCTATCCTAATTATTGTTATTCCTCATCCCCCATCCCTTAATTTAAAAATTACCATCAATAGATATCTACTTTGTAAATATGTTGTTTTTAGACTATATTAGCATAGCAGTTAGAAGGGCATTTTCAAAGTCAGGAAATCCTAAATTCTTGTCCCAGCTCTGCTCTATACATGTGTAACTTTGAGGAAACCACCTAATGTTTTAGCGCTCCAAGACAACTCTCCAAGACTGTGAAATATAAAGTAAATCTGTTCTTTCCTTTCCTTTCTTCTTCCTTCTTTGTTCCCTTTCTTCTCTCCCTTCTTCCTTCCTTTCCTCTTTTATGCCTTTCCCTTCTTCCTATTTTTGTTTCTTTCTTCTCTCCCTCCATTTATCTATATATCAGTCTATCTGTCTGTCTATCTAAGAGTAAGGTTAACTGCAATTTTGCCTCAAAAGTCATCATCACACCATGATGTTATTGGTCTTCTTTGAAAATGAAGGATAAACAACGTCTGTCTGTCTCTCTCTCTCTCTCTCTCTCTCTCTCTCTCTCTCTCTCTCTCTCTCTCTCTCTCTATCTATCTGTTTATCTGTCTATTTAATTTACTCCATTAGGTCAAGGACTGTTTGATCATTCTAGTCCACCTGCCAAGACAAACTGAGGAGCTATATAATCACAACTACAGAACACTTTTCACACAAATAAAATCAGATCTAAATAATTGTAAAAATGTTAATTGATCACAAAAGGTCAAGCCAATATTAAAAAATGACAGTTCTACCTAAATTAATTTACTTATTCAGTGCCATACCAAACAACCTAAAGTTACTCAGTTGACCTAGAAAAGAATAACACAATTAATCTGAAAGAACATTTATCAAAGAAATTAATAAAAATATGAAAGAAAATATGCACCAGATCTCAAACTGTATTAAAAAATAGTGACCATCAAAATAATCTGGCATTGGTTAAGAAATAGAGTAATAAATCGGGGGCAGCTGGGTAGCTCAGTGGATTGAGAGCCAGGCCTAGAGATGGGAGGTCCTTGGTTCAAATCTGGCCTCAGACACTTCCCAGTTGTGTGACCCTGGGCAAGTCACTTGACCCCCATTGCCTAGCCCTTACCACTCTTCTGCCTTGGAGCCAATACACAGTATTGACTCCAAGACGGAAGGTAAGGGTTTTAAATTTAAAAAAATAAATAAAAAAAAAGAAATAGAGTAATAAATCAATGGAATCGATTAGGCACTAAATACAAAGTAGGAAGTGACCATAGTGACATCGTGTTTCACAAACCCAAAGATATAAGCTTTTGGAAGAAAAATTCTCTATTTAAAAAATACTGCTGGGAAAACTGGAAGATATTATGGTAGAAAGTAGGCCCAGATCAACACCCTATGACATATACCAAGGTAAAGTCAGAATAGAAATATGATTTAGAAATAAAAGAAGAAACAATAAATAAATAAGAAAAACATGGAATAATTTACCTGTCAGATCTATGGATAAAAGAAGAATGTATGTCCAAATAAGAAATAGAGGACATTAAATTAAAAAAAATTTGCACACATAAAACCAATGCAACCAAGATTAGAAGGGAAACAAGAAACTGAGGGAAAGCATTTTTTTTTATTACAAGTGTCTCTACTAGAGCCCTTAATTCTCATCTCTCTCTCTCTCTCTCTCTCTCTCTCTCTCTCTCTCTCTCTCTCTCTCTCTCTCTCTCTCTCTCTCTCTCTCTCTGTCTCTCTCCCGAGATTATATTACTTATAGGCTTGGGAAGGGGGGAAAGGATGAGAAGGATGGAGAGAATGTGTTCCAAAATGTAAGAAAATGATTATTGAAAATTGTGTTGACATGCAATATAGAAAAAAAAATTAATATTAAAAAATTTTGCCATCTTAATATGTGCACAGAGACTGGCACTTATTATGGTGCTTAATAAATTCTTTCAAAATGAATAAATGGTCCCCTATTGCTCTACCATGAGGGAAAATGTGAATGTAATTCAGCTTCTATTCTTCTGGACCAAATCTTGTCATTATGATTAATCTGAGTAGAGTTGACTTTTAGAATTGTTTTCACTTACATTTTTGGGTATATTGCACTCTTGGCTCTGCTTACTTATTTCTTCAGAGCTATTTTCAGAAAGTTCTAAGAAAAGATAGGATTGTTACCATTTAAATTTCTACAAAGGAGAGTGGATCAAAAGAGAGAGACACACAGACAAGCGATTCCAATTAAGGAGAAAAGGGAGAATGGTCTAAAAGAGGCTGGTTTTGATGCACAAGAATATCCTTGACATATATACATATATATGATGTTAGCAAAACCTAAAGATTAATTAAAAAGAAATAATGACTTTAGATGCATCCAACAATCAGCAAGAATGATGTTTTCTAAGAACAACAAAGAGGAGGGAGATTCTGTTTTAGGAAAATAGACTAGATTCTTGCTGAGATTACTTGCAATTATAATATTCTGAGACATGTAAAAAAATACTTTGAAAATTACACCCTCAATTACATTGATGAGAAAATGCTACTAAGAATGAGTATTTTTAAAGATTGAAAGCCTATAAATTTGCTACCCACTGTTGTCACAAAGTGCTCATGTTTCATCTAACCAATGTTCAGGTCATCAAAAATAATGATCGTAATCTCTAATTTTTCTCTGTTTTCTAATGTTTAGGTGAAATAACCTTATGAATTATTATATGTCCTTTTAAATAAGACTCTAATAAAACCTAGTGTTAAACTTAACAGAAAAAGTCACATTTATAAAACTTCTTGAGTTTAAGAAGCTATTTCCTGGGGGCTTCTAGTTGTCTCAGTGAATTGAGAGCTAGAGTTAGCACCAGGAAATCCTGGGTTCAAATTTGACCTCAGATACTTCCTATCAAGTCATTTAACCCCCATTGCCTAGCCTTCACCACTCTCCTTTCTTGGAACCAATAGAGTATTGAATCTAAAACTGACAGTAAGGGGGTTTGTTCTGTTTTTTTAAAGAAGTTATTTCCTCTCAATAATCTCAAGGGCTAGGTATTCTTAATTTTTTTCATTATTTTCTTGGTATTTTAGATGAAGAAATCAAGGTCCAGAGAATTAATGGAGCTAAGACTCAAAATTCTGCTACAAAATACAATTCAGTATGCTTCCTATTAGAGAACAAATTTCTCCTTAAACAATAATTTTAGAATCTTCCACAATGATCTATGTTTCATAGTCACATTCTTCCAGGATTCATTTACCAACAATTTGCTTGGTTTTCTGAATCCTCTTTACTATATACTTTCTAGCAGTGACTGGGAGCTACTCAGGAATTAGGGTGCAGAAAGATGAGCTGAAAGAGATGGGGAATCATATTTCAGGGGGCTTCTTAATCTCTAAGCTCTAGAGAATGATAATAATAGCAGAGATACCTTTCATTTGTAGAGTGCTTTATAATTTCCAAAGCCTACATCCATAATTAAAAAAGTGACAGGGAATGCCTTTACCAGGGAATAATGATACCTTACATAAGTATAGTTTGGGGCTATTTACATGGAATTTTCATGCCCATTATCTCATTTGGCCTAGAAGCATTCCAAGTTCTCTGTCAGGTCTCAAGTCCCATGAGTCTGAATATATTCATGACTCTTTGAAGTAGCAGAACAGATGTGGTTGTCCCTTTCATACAAGGATAACAGGAAAGTTGCAAAGAGTTTATGGGGATTTTTTGAATATCATACAATTAGTATGTAGCATAATCAGCACTAAAATCCAAGATTTCTGACTTGGTCCTTGAATAGAAAGTTGGGTCTGGAGTTAAGAAGACCCAAGTTCAAATTTGGCCTCTGATATTTAATAGCTATGTGACCCTGAGCAAGCCCCTTAATCTTCCTCAGTTTTATCATCTTTGAAGTGGGGATGATAATAGCACATACTGCTTAAAGTTATTGTGATGATAAGTGAAATAATATTTGTAAAGTGGTTTGCAAACCTTAAAGTGCTGTCTAAACACTAGCTATTCTTATTCTTATTTTTATATTCTTAAATCTATAAAGTAGGCAGACCAGATATTATTATCTCTTTTTTACAGAGAGCAGAAATAAAGTGTCTCAGAAAGGTTAAGGGACTTCTCCAAGATCATATGGTCAACA
This sequence comes from Monodelphis domestica, assembly GCF_027887165.1. NCBI lineage: Eukaryota > Metazoa > Chordata > Mammalia > Didelphimorphia > Didelphidae > Monodelphis > Monodelphis domestica. The sequence goes on along the minus strand of NC_077234.1, from coordinate 231,648,547 downwards.
TATAAAAAAGGGAGAACAAAAAACCTGGATTTCTGATTTTAAAAAAATGTTAAACCCTTACCTTCCATCTTGAAATCAATACTGTGTATTGGTTCCAAGGCAGAAGAGCAGTAAGGGCTAGGCAATGTGGGTTAAATGACTTGACCAGGGTCACACAGCTGGCAAGTGTCAGAGGTCAAATTTGAACCTAGGACCTCCTGTCTCTAGGCCTGGATCTAAATCCAGCTGCACTGGGATTTCTGATTTTTGGTCCTTGAACATTTTACCAAAAAGCATTTAATGCTACCATCACCTTTGCCACTAAGTGGCCTCTCATGACCCAGAATGTCACATCAAGATAGGTATATTCTGGGTCAGATCAAAACAGCGAGTCAAATTTTTAAAAAATATGCTTTCTATTCTAAAATGTACTTTCTATTTTTGAAATAATACTATAAAATTTTTCTATATTAGAATTCTCTTATAAACACTTCAAGTATCTTAGTTATCTGCCCACACATCCCTATACCACATTGTAGTTGATGCAGTCTCTTCTTGTGATAAATTCAACAAGTAGTCTGTTATCACTTAATTTGTTTTTTGCTTAAAACTAATATTGAAGATAAACAGATTGGTGGTTTTCAATCATCTGGGTTCAAGTTCCTTGAAGTTAGAGTTTCTATTGGTCCAAAAAATTGATGGTAAACTGTGCCATCTATTTCCCTTATTTTTGGCTCTGTCATTTCAATGATCATGTATTAGGCAAAATAATATAAGTTCTGCTTTATAAAATGTTTTTTCCTCCCTATACCTTGAATAAAGTAGTCAAAGGATTCTTGGAAGAATAATACAGTCATGAATTTGTATGAAATGAATGGTTAGGGCAGAGATGAAATGTGGAAGATCTGGGCTAATAACCTCATTTCTTTTCCTTTGAGATGTTTACATACAAATTAATATGATTTTTACACAAATGAATTGGAAGCTAGAAATTATGCAAAACAATAAGTAATTAGTAGTGAAATGGGCACTTTACAAAATGAGGTAATTTAAAAATCCATTGATGGCCATTGTGCCTGTGATCTTTTCAGAAGATGAGAATTTCAGCATCCGTGAATTATATCCATACTTAAATTATAATCTAGTAAATCTCACTAAACTGCTCATTAGTTTAAGCAATAAAAGTCTTAATTTTTCATTGATTGATTGATTGATTTTATGTTCACTGAATACCAATTATATGTTATATACTTAGCATCCAATTGCCCCATTGTTCTGTAATTAGAATATTTATATTTCATTGGCCTTCCAAACACCAGTAAGTGAACTTGATATGGCGATTTGTATAACATGAAATTCCAACTACAATGAGTTGAATTACTTCTCCAATTTGAATTTATTTTTAATTTGTCTATCTGTAACTATGGGTCTTAAATTCCATCAGCTATATTACATTTCATCTGTTGTTCTTTGAAGGGAAAAACCTGACCTTATATATATTCTTTAAACTTAGAAGGCTCATGTTAACAATGAATGATATGGAAAAAAGACAGAATGAATTAAGTCAAGGCCAACACATAACTTCTATTAATCTATCACATTGAATCCTTTACTCAAGTTTCTTGCCACTTTAAATGATTATATAATAAAAGGAGAAAAACAAGCACTGGGAAGTTCCATTTCAAGCCTGGTATTGTTTTTACTAAGTAAATGCTAGACTTGCTTTCAGTATTCCCAAATGTGGCTGAACCAGGAATACAGAAGTATGGGAAAGAACAACATTTTCTCTGGATCAGACTTAAAAAGGTGTTCAGCATGCCCCTGTAGGCCATTATAGTTGTTTTCTTTTTAGAAAATATTTTCATTTGTATTTTGTTTTTAAAAAACTTATGCATTTTCTCTTATACATTTTAAAAAAACAATATTTTATTTTTCTCCAATTACATTTAAAAACAATTTTTACTTTCATTTTTTAAAATTTGCATTCCAAAGACTCTCCCTCCTATCCCCTTTCCTTTAGATGATGAGCAGTAACCAATCTGACATAAATTTTACATATGCAATTAAGAGTTACCCTTTAAAAATGTTTACTGCTCTAAGAATTCCAAAATGGTGTCCCCTCAATTTGAAAGAAGAATATATGAAGAATAGTGGCTAGAGCACTTCAATTAGTTGGGAAAGACCTCAGTTCAAATACTGACACAGAAAATAGCTTTGTGACCCTGAAAAAGTTTAACCTCTCACATTTTCCATCTCTTCTGTGATAACATAGAGATAATAATAGCACCTGCCTCATAGGATACTGTGAAGACCAAATGAAAATGTACATGTAAAACCCTTCACAAAATTTAAAGACCTATAAAAAATTCTCTATACCTGAAACATCCAAACGATATGGGATGGGGGCAGAACCAAGATGGTGGGGTAGTAGTAGGAGCCTTCTGAATCTCCTTCCAACCAATTATTACAATGTGTCTCAAGAGGACAGAAATTAAAACTGAATGAGTAAAGGGGCTCTCCCACTGGAAGCAGCCTTAAAGGGGGCAAATACTGCACTAATCAAAGTGCAAGCTGATCACTCCTCCCCCATACCACCCACCACTCCAGAGTCAGAGTGAGGGGCCCAGGAATCTCTAAATTCTCAGGGGCTGGCTGAAAGCACCACAGACTTACCCCTGAGGGCAGACAGAGCAAGGCCTCTGTAGTGGGATTTGAGACTTGAGGTTGAAGAGCATAAAGCCTGGACAGTAGTACCAGGAGTTGGGCAGAAACAATGCTGGCCATAGCCAAGGCAGCACAAGCTGGAAAGATGGCCTCAGGGCAAAATGCTTTAAAGTGCACTATACAAAAAATATGACAGATCTATCTCACTCAGGCTTCTGAAAGGGAAGGGAAGATACTATCAAGTCAAAACCCTACAAGACACAAGCTAAGAAAGCAATGACCACCAACATACACAAACTCCAATCCAATATTGGCAAAAGAAATAAGCCACAGGGGGAAAAAAAATCCTTCTTGACCCTGGATAATTTTTATGGTGAAAAAAAGCAAAATACAGAAGCAACAGCAGAGAATGACAAACAAGTAAACATATCCAAACTTTCACAAAAAATAAATGAGTTCAAGAACCACAGAAGAAAGACAGAAGAAAAATGGGAGGCTGGAGCAGAAGTTTTGGGGTATCAACTGAGAAAAAGAAGGTAAAAGTCATTCATAATCATGATATCTGATAAAGCCAAAGTAAAAATAGATCTAATTAAAAGAGATAAGGAAGGTAATTACATCCTGATAGCAGGCAATATAGACAATGAAGAACTCAGTACTCAATCATGCACCAAATGGAATAGCATCCAGGTTTTTAAATGAGAAACTATTGGAGCTTAAGGAAGAAATAGATAGTAAAACTGTACTAGTGGGAGACCCCAAGCTTCTTCTATCAGACCTAGATAAATTAAACCAAACTATATGTGGTGATAAAGAAAGACCACACATATTCCTTTGCCGTTATCTCTAGACAAAGGTGTTATTAATTATTTTGTTAAGCACCTGTGAGAAAGGTCATTATCCCAAATGCTTTACAATTTTTCCAATTAGTCACTTCATTTCCCTACTCTCTGTTGTTAGATTTTCAAATATAGACTATTGACTTTTTGTAAATTTTGTGACTTACCCAGCTTCCTAACCAAACCTAAATTTTTTTTACTTTAAATATCATTTATCTTAATTCTATTAAGAATTGCTTTATATAATATTGATATATAGCTATGTTGATACAACTCCTCTCCGCCATCTGCCATGCAAAAAGTATTTAATTTCAGGTGATAAGGATAATAATAACTAGTCTTTATATGTTTCAACCAGAAATGAGATGTAAGAGATAGGTTTAAAAAAATAAACTTCCCAAGTAAAGAATTGAGAAACTATGAATAACCCCAAAGAACTTGCTGTGAATTTTGAGGAGTGATGATGAAGAGAAAGGGCATTCCAGCTATGTCAATCAATTTCAAAGGCATTTAGGTGTAATATCTGGTCTAGTGTATAGAATAGTAATAAGGCCAGTTTGAAAGAACAATGGGCTAACTTGGAGGAGAATTAAATGCAATAAAGGAGAAAAAGTAGACCAGGGTCACATTATGAAGGGCTTTGACAAAAGAGAGTAACTGGAATTTATTGAGTAGAGCAGTTGTACTTTAGGGAAATTGTTTTGGTAATTATATGAAAGAAAGAAGTCAGACTAGTGAGCCAGTAAAATACATTAGGGTTGTTCCAATCACCCAAGGCAGATATGATGACTCACTAAATTAGGATTGTTGTTATGTAAGGGGACAGAAGATGAATATAAGAAATACTGTGGAGGTAGAAACGGGATTTGGTGACTGAATAGGTAGGTGGGTGAGAGTCATGGACGGCATTCAGGTTTTGAACCTGTGACTAGAAATATAGTAGTGCCCTCAAAAAGAATGACATCTCATAAGAGGAATATATTTTGGGAGAAAGATAATTATTTCTGTTTTTAACATGTTGAATTTGAGCAGGTCTACTGGACATCTAATTTGAAATGTCCTGTTGACAGATGGTAGTATAAGATTGGAGTTTGTCAGAAGGACTAGAGCTGAAAACCTAGATGTGAGAATCATCAGCACAGAGATGTGAATTAAACACATGTAAGACAAATGAGAACACAAAGAGAAAGTGTATGGAAAGAGAAGAGAAGATGATCCAGGACAAAGCACTGGTAGATCCCTACAATAAATGAATGTGATCTTGCAAGGGTAACTGAGAAAAGATGGTCAAAGAGGTAGAAGATACAACAGAGAATAATGTGACAAAAATCTAAAGAGAAAATAAAGGAGAGAATGGGCAAAAGTGACAAGCAGTTAATATTGTACACATCCTTTGACTCAGAAATACCACTTTAAGGACTATATTCCAAAGAGATTAAAGAAAGGGGAAAAGGACCTACTCATACAACAATGTTTGTAGCAGCTCTTTTTGTAGTTGCAAAGAACTGGAAACTGAAGGGATGTCCATTAATGAGGAATGACTGAACAAGTTGTGGTATATGATTGTAATGAAACACTTGTGTCACAAAAAATGACAAACAGGACACACAAAAAAACCTGCAAAGATTTATATCAAGTGATGTGAAGTGAAGTGAGTAACACCAGAAGACTGTTGTACACAGTAATGGCAATAATGTATAATGATCAACTGTGAGTGACTTAACTATTATCAGCAATCCAAGGATCCAGGATAACTCCAAGGGACTCATGATGAAAAAGACACTGGTCATAGAAGCAACTGATGGAGTCTCAATGCAAATTGAAACATGCCATTTTCCACTTTATTTTCTTTCTGAGTTTTTACTTATATAAATGATATATGTGTTCTTTCACACATGATGAACTTGAAAATGTGGTGCATGATACCACATACATAGCCTCTATCATATACCTGCCATATTAGGGAGGGAGAGAATACAGATCACAAAATGTCAGAATTGATTATTAAAATAATATTTGCATGTTAAAATGGGTAAAGTGCCACAAAAAAAGATAAAGAAGGATGTAGGCTGAGAAAAGGTAATCAGATTTAATCCTTAAGAGATACTAGTGACTTTGAAAAGGGAAAACACAGTTGGGTATTGGCATTGGATTTCAGATTATAGATAATATAGGGGAAAATAGGGTGAGAAGTCATTTTCATTACTACTCCAGTCACGTAGACAGCTTTGTAAGGAGTTTGGCTGAAAAAAGGCAAGATGTAGGACAATAACTTAAGAATAAGGCAAGGTCTAGTGAGGGTTCTTGATTGATGGTAGGGAGAATTTGTAGCTAGTAGGGGAAAATCTAGTGGGTTGGGAGAGATGGTAGGGGCATTTTGTTGAAGAAGATAGGAAGTGATAGACTCAAGGATACTTACAGAGGAATTAGCCTTGTCAAGGTCCTCTTCTCATCAAAGAGTAGAGTAAATTTGGAAATAATGGAGGATGATATCTGGGGTTTAAAGATGAAGGGATAAGTAAAAGAGGGAACTCATAGTGAAAGGTCTATTTTTCTCAATGAAGTAAGGCCATTTGTGAATATGGGGTGGGGGGTATAGTAATATGAGAGATTCCAGAAGAGAAAAAAGTTCGCAACAATCACTGTGAAAAGTGGCATAGAGCATTAATTAGGGAGAAATAAAAGGATTATCATCCTGTATGGAAAAGCCAAGGTGAGATAAAATAAATTTGGAGGGAACCCAGGAGACATAGTAGCTTGACTCTCCAGCTCCATTCTGTAGCATGTGATTGTTTCCAAGAAAAAGCTTTGTAAAATCCATAAGATCAATTCTTCTCTTTTCCATAGTATAGAGAGAAGCACCAGTTATGGATTTAGGGGTCATGAATTTACATCTCAGGTCTGCCACTTAATAGCAGAAGATATCTAGTCAATACAGATCAACTTAACAGTGTAATTGCATATGAATTAGCTATGTAATACCAGAGAAATTAATTCAAAAGACATGAGATGTATGAGAATAAGAGTATATAGGAAGTTCTTTGAACAACAGAGTTGAAGATTGGTTTTTTCCCCTTATTTTAAGTCACTATTTTTCTTCTTATCATCAGTCATCTTCCACTTGTCTATTCTTTCCTTCCTCCGTATACCTTTTAGTAGGCTTTTACTCTACTCCTCATCTGGCATTATTGCTGTATATTTTTTTATTTAGAACAGCAAGTTATAAAAAAATATCCTTTCCCAGAAAACTATACCTTTCAGATTAGATGGATAGAGGATGTACATTGGTACCCAATCCTCTTTCTCTGATCATCTTTCCTGTTGGCTAGGTTGACCTTACTGCTCAAGAAGGTTGCCTTTTACATTTAGGATACTTAGTTATAAAATACTGGCTAATGATGAATTTCAGTTTCCACTTTGGAAAAGGAGAGGAAGCAGATGGCAAGGAGGTTAACATTTCTGTCATACTCAGCTGACAAGGTGAAGGATGAATGATCGTTCAAAGCTGACAAAATCCAAGCAGCCGACACTGTAGGTCCTTAAGCAGCATCTCCTGACACTTCATTAGGTATCATGCTCAAGAAAAGCTTCAATGTCACTGCTTCTGCTGCCTTACTACAAGCCAAGCAGCCAGATAATCCTCTACAGATCACTCTGGGTGAGTACACTTTCATGAAGGCAAGGTTTCCTCTCACCTATTAGTAACTGATGAGTGACACAGAACACCCAAAGCAGGAATGACAAAGGAGAACTACCTCACCTCAAAGACATTGGCAGGATATGTTATCCAGCAGGGGGTAGAAAGCAATTATTTACTTCAATAGAGTGATTCTCAGATTTTGTAACTACCATCTGAACTTGCAATTTGGGGGCTATTCCCAGAATCTTATCTACAACTCCCAATGGGATGCTGTGCCTTCAACTCAATAGGGTTCTGGATTTAGGAAAAACCACTCCAATTATTGTTGTCTGATAAACCAAGTCAGGAAAAATGATTAGGATTCATGTTGTCTTTCTAAGCAATGATGATCAGAGGTTGATACATTTCTAAATGATATTGACGAAGATTAAAAATAATAATAGATATAACAATATGTAAAACAAAGAATCTTCTTGAATCCTCAGTTTTTATAGATTAGCAACATTGTCACCTACTTATGGGGGCCACCATTAATCACTGTTGAGTCATGTGTACACAATGACAAATAGATATTTTGGCAAAGAAAGAGCTGCCTGCAGGCATGGATGACATTGCTTTCAACCTAGAGCATTTTAGCAAATATTCCACTGTAGCATACTGAAATTAACATGCTTGGCTGCGTTGTGAAGTTAAAATTTCAGACTAAAATGTTTGTTTGCTGACTCACACATGTCCAACACATTATTATATGGCATATGCCTAGAGATGATAGTGCAGACCCTCGGATGCCTGAAGGACCTTGACAAGACATTTCTGAGAGGCAGTCTTAACATTGTGGAATCATATAACTGTTTTATTATTTATCACAGAAAACTACCCACTCCTTTCATTCCCTGTCAAGTGGAAAAGTACAATGGGACCCAGGAAAAACAAACAAACAGATAAACAGGCACTAGGGGACACCAAACATTTGAATGTTTTGAAATAACTGTAGATTTCTCTCCTCTGAAATTCTATGTGTCTCATTTATTTTATTCTTCTTTATAATAGAATTAAGTCTGTCTTGTTCCCATTCTGTTCTGAGGTCCAAAAGGACAAGATCCATTTTTTTAATTCAATTTTTTATCTCAGTATGTTATGCACACACTAGGTGTTCAATAAAAAGTCTATCGAATAAGTGAAGGAAAGGAGAAAAATTTGTGGAATCTAGGCTTGAATTTTCCCCAGGCTCATGGCAGTAGGTAGACTGAAAAACATCAGTAAACTTAAAAATAACATGATGTATCTCCACTCTGGGATTCTGTGATCTAGAATCATTCAGGGAAGATCGTCGAACTGTTTTGTAGGCAGATTTTATTTCAATTCTTAAAAGTTTTTCTTGTATATCATATTTTCAAAAGCTTTAAATTTCTGGAATAACATTTTAAAAGATTTTTTATATAGCTATATTTCTTTAATGTTTATCACTTTTTCCCCTTGATGTTCATTTTGTATATGTGTATGTATGAGTGTGTATGCATAAAGGTTGAATAGCGTTCTGACAAAAAAAAAACCCAAAATTTATCATTTACAAATAGGCATACTTCTAAAGAATCATAAAGCATAAGAAGTTTTTTTTTCTGTCTAAAACACTGTAAAACAATGTATGTAGATACTATTATTCGTATTTGACAGATGATTGCTTAAGGTTACACCATTTAGTAATTATTAGAGCCTACATTCAAACCTTGGTGTATCTAGACTCCAAATCCAGGATGTCTCCCAATATACTATTCTGCTTTACAATTTCTTTTTTAAATTTTTAAAAATTAATTAATTTTATTCAGTCCCTCTCCATATCAAAGAAAGCATCATCTGGAAAAATGTGTAGATTATATCTTTGGTGTTTCTATTTATCAGTTTATTCTTTGGAAATGTAAAAGAGAATTCTTTAATTTCTTTAATATAATGGGTGACCTGGAGGTCATCTTACTATAGAGATGTGTAGGGATTAACCAGTTTACAGTGATAGGATGTAGGAACTGGGGAGCCCTGCTGGGCTAGTGTCAGTTGTAGGCTGTCAGGAGCTGACAGTTAGGGGGGTGTCAGTTACTGACAGTTAGGGCTGGCAGTTGTGGGGAAGTTAACTTTTGGGCATGAGTTAGTCCTTGGGGGGTGGTTACTAGTAGGGTGAATTGGCATTTAATTGCTAGAATATAAAGGCAGGCCTGAGCTTACTGAGAGGGCTTTTGGCTTTAACATTTAAAGGATATTTTGCTTCTGAGATCTCTAGAGAGCAGAAGGTCTGTCTCATAGGCAAGGATCTGCTGTCAGTTGGCCAGTGACAATTGGGTTGCTATAGAAAACTGATTGAGGGAGTGAATGAGTGGTGGCTATCCACTATTTTAGGGAGTTAGGTAGTTAGTGAATCATTTACAGATAGAGCAAGTTAGACAGGCCTGGTGTTTGCCAGGCAAGAAGAAGCTGTCCTTTAGAAGACAGTAAGAGGAAGTATTGGGAATTTTAGGTATATTTATAGGGTATAAGATTAGTAATCTCTCTTTCCTCTTTTCTATCTTTCCCTTCTTTACTATATTCTTTTACTACCTCTATTTTAATTAAACTAAATTACCAATTGTTAACAGCTGCTAGGAGTTTTCTTTTCTCTGGCTTAAAGGGGTAATATTAATTTACAACTCTACCATATTTTCATTAAAACTTAAATTATTAAAAGCTGCTCTCTTATTTTGTCAAAACCCATTTTATTTTAACCCATAGAGAGGTTAACATTCATAAGTTATACACTATATTTTAATCTAAATAATTTCTCCCTCTCTACCATAGATATTTTTACTCTCAAGTGGGAGATGGGTGGCAGAAAGAATCATGTTACCAAGATAATCCAAGACTTTACCTGCCATTCTGTGACATTCCTGTACTGAATTGAAACAAAAAGAAAGGAAAATGAGAAAGAATGAGATGATTTTACCATTACTTGTCCTCTCCAAAATTGGGGAAAAAGAAGGTTGTAAAAGAGTCAGAAGAACAATTCATGAAATGAAAATAGCAGGAAAGTAATTTTATTTATCTATTTTGATTCCTAGAGTCCAAAAATAATTTCTCTTCCAACTAACTTAAGCCTCATAATTTAATTTGCTTTCATTGGAATTCTCTTTTTAACATCATGACTCAAGCTGTAGAAACAAGATATATAGTTATTTAACTTGAATACAAATACTGATTTGTTATTGGAAAGGCAAAGTTATCTATCTCAAGGGCCAAGTCATCAAAATAAATTAATATCACCTCTAAATGCTATTTAAGTACTCACTTGGATATGGTGTTAAATTTTATACTTAAGTGTAAATTAAAAAGAAATTCTACCAATAAGAACACTGGCAACAAAAAATATATAGGCCATAAATTTAAAAACAAAAAGCTAATTTCATTTGATGCTATTTTTCTATGGTCTAAGTCAATCTCAGGTGCGGGTAAATTAGGTATGGAGAGAGGTACATTAATTCTTTTTTTGTTTCCTCCTTGCCCTGAAAGTGAAATATGTCCTATCCTAATTTAGCAGTCATTAAATGAGTCTGGACCTTAAGAACTGAGAAGCATTTCTATCTTGTATTTCTGTACTCATTTAAAAAATTAAGTAAAGAGAATGTAAAATTTATACCAGGACCTAGACTAGTAACTTGCATACAGTAAGAATTTAGTTCATTTATTTTTTGCTTGTTTGTCTTAAATTGACCTCTAATTTTAAACAAGGTGGTAGAAGTTGTCAACATTTCTTAGTAGCCCCATGCCAGAGAAACTATTTTGGGAACTATAAAAGTCATGAGCAAAGCAGATTTCTTTCCAGTAACATTATTTATAAAGTGACCCTATATTATTATATCTATACATTTTCTTTTAGATTATTTACATATATTTTATAATCATCTAATTATTTTATTCATACATGGAGCAAAGGATTACAAAAAACATTATATCTAAGACTGCAATACATTAGTCATTCTTTTTAATCAAACTGGACATGAAAGAAATGAATTATTATTGGAGAAATTTTATGACCCCAGGAATCTAACTTTACAAACCACCAGAACACTGTGGTTTGAGTTAGGTTTGGATACACAGACTATGATATCTCAATTAATAAATTCTCTTGGGAACAGCACTCCTTTATGTGTGTGTGTGTGTGTGTGTGTGTGTGAAGTCAGACCTTTAAAAAAAAAAAGTACAGCAGACCATAAATTATGCAAAGCAGATCTGCCAGCCTCTGGAAGTGGAACTGGAACACATTCACATACACACAGGTACAAATTCCTTAGCACACAGCTCCTTTAAGTCTCATCCCAGTTGAGAGTAAACAAGACCAACTCTAAGCAAAGTTGCAAAACCAAAAGAGCAAAACCAAAGAAAACAAAAAAAGTCCTTCAAGTAATCACTCCATTAATTTCTTTCTCTATTTCTCCTTTGCCCATGGTCCTGTCTCTCTCCTATCCAATCTCTTCTTGTTACCCTTTCTTCTATCAAAAGGGAAAAGGAGTCTGGTGCTAGTTCTGGATTCTTGATTGCTGATTGACTGGCTCTACATTTCAGAGGTTCTTAACATTTTTCTGTGTCATGGACCCCTTTGGCAGCTTGGTGAAGCCTGTTTACCTCTTCTACAAATAATTTTTAGGTCTCTAAACAACAGATGGGTTTACAAAAGGGAACCAATTATACTGAAATACAGTTTTAAAAATCCACAATTATTTTAAAAATCAAGTTCATAGATCCCAGATTAAGAACTCTTGTTTAATTGAAACTCATTCATACTGAAGTGTAGGTTTAATGAAGTATTAAAATTTTTAAGACTTTTATTTCTAATTGAGATACAGTGTGCCTTAGTGGATAAAGAGGCTATTCCTGAAGAATCAGTCTTTTCCTTGATGCTTCTTGTTTTTTAATTAATTAGTTGATTTGTTACATTACATACCCATTGAACAAATATATATTATATGTATACATATGTATAATCTATATTTTTATATCTGTATATTTAACACTGTCTTGCTTGTCTCTTTTTATCAGTTCTTTCTCTGGAGGTGGTGAAACAGAAGTCATTCTTCAAACAATATTTCTGTTGCGGTATATACTATTCTCTTGGTTCTGCTCATTTCACTCTTTTTCATTTCATGCAGATCTAGCCACGTTTTCTCTAAAATTAACCTGCCTGTCATTTCTTATGGCACAGTGATATTCCATCACAATCATATTAATCATTTGCCTCGCTAAGTCATTATCCAATTAATGGACATCTCCATAATTTTCCATTCTTTGTTACTACAAAGAGAACTGCTATAAATATTTTAGAAAATATGGATTCTTTTCCTTTTACCTTGATAATTTTATACAAGGTTTCTTGCAGTTAGCGACTGTGTTATACTCTAGGCAAGTCATCGTGCTCTGGCAACTTTTTAGTACTCTTGGTTGTGAAATAGCTGCTGGTTAGCATTGGTAAGGAGAGGTCATCTCCCCAGGAATTTCCTACTCCAATGCTCCCAAGTTCAGACAAAGCAAACAAACAGATAAAATGCAACTATTTAACCATGCAATGGTGTGGTAAAGGTGAAAAAGTACTGATTTCAGTTAGGATGGGAAAGACTTAGTTCAAATTCTGCCTTGGCAACTTTCTACCTGGAAGATCTTAGGAAAATAATTTTATTTCTTGGGGGTTTCAGTTACCTCATCTATTAGATAAGGAGATTGGACTAGATGAACTTTGAGCTTAATTTAAATTTCCAGTCTATGACCTTATGATATTTTATTAATTTCAGACTTCAGACCAATGGGGAGGAATTAAGTCAAAGGAAGTGTGGGTTTTAAAATGTTGTGGCCTGGGGAACTGCATCCTCCAACATGATTCAGGGGTCTCTCCCTACTACTTCCTGGTGTAGGATTGATTGGTCTTGAATGGACCAATCCCATGCTAGGGAGGGGCCACACTCCTACTTCCTGGTGTGGGATTGGTCTTGAATTGGACCAATCCTGTACTAGGGAGGAGCTATGCCTATTTCCAGCCTGGGATTGGTTTTATAAGGACCAATCCCTTGCCTAGGAGAGAACTTTGAATCTGAGAAGATTCAGAGTAGTGAGTTTTGTTAGTTAATTTCAGCTAGGGAACTCTGGTGGGTTGTTTTTATTTTTTAATAACGTTTTTAAAAGATCAAAGAGTTAGTTTTCTTTCACCCCTTTCAGAAGGGAGGGTTTGGGTGAGCTCATTATACTGCTGGTCCTGATGGTAGGTTCATTTGTCATTTTAGGATGTTTAAAGTGCATAGATTGAGCAAGGATCTTAGAAATCATCTAGTCCAGCATCCTCATTTGATAGATGAAGAAATGAAAGCTCAGAGATGGAAAGTTATTTGCCCAAGATCATACAATTAATAAGTACCAGAGTAGAATTGAAGTTAAGGTCTGCTGATTTCAAATCCCATTACTCTTTCTTCTGAGCCATGAAGAGTCTATGAACTGTCTTCCTGGTAGGCAAACTGAGGACGGTGGACATGAATGGAAGCATAATACCATTGCTGTTCATTTGTTCAGTCATGTCCAATTCTTCAGGACTCCAATTGAGGTTTTCTTGCCAAAGATACTGGAGTAGTTTGTCATTTCTTTCTCCAAGCCATTTTACACATGAAGAAACTGAGGTAAACAGGGTTAAATGACCTGCCCAGATTCACATAGAAAAAAAGAAAATGAGGCCAGATTTGAACTCAGGAAGATGAATTTTCCTGATTCTAGGCCTGGCCTTCTGGCACTGTCGTTATTCAGTCATTTCAGTAGTGTCCAAGTCTGTGTGATCCAATTTGGAGTTTTCTTGACAAAGATACTGACATGGTTTGCTGCTTCTTTCTCTAACTCATTTTACAGATGAGGAAAACTGGGGCAAATAGGGTTAAGTGATGACCCAGGGTCATACAGTTAGTAAATGTCTGAACTCAAATCATTTTGACTACAGGACTGGTGTCATATCCATAGTGCCACCAAATTACCATCAAGGGTAGAGAAATATCTGTCCTTGCCTCATCAGTTCCTTTGTCCAGAATTCACTTTGCCTTAGGCACAAAACAGCTGCTAATAAGCTCCTTCCCTCCAGATATTCTCTGGCTTTAACCTTGTTCCTTTCCTCTGTTTCCTCTGCTCCAAAGTGTCTGAATGAACATTTTGTTAATTTAGCCCCATTTTGACATTATTTCAGTCCTGAATTGTTTCTCCCTCTGGTACAAAGCTCCTAACAAAGAAGTTTGTCTTTGGCGTTCATCCTTCCATCAATTTTTCCTCCTTCCCTTTTATAATGGATAAAATACAAGTTGATTTAGAAGAGTTATTACACTAACAGTAGATTTGTCTCTTTATATAGGAGGTGGAGAGTATCTACTCCCTCAATAAAAATGATGTATTTAGGAGGTAGTGTGGCATTGCCAAACAAAGGTATACGCATGGAGGTGAGGATGTTGACCACATGCCCTCCGTGGTCCTTTCTAGTGATTTAAATCCAGCATCTTAAAAACTGTATCTAAGCCCAATCCATGTATTTCAGATTAATGCAAAACAGTGAATTATTGTTCTTTCTCAATAATCTCTCAATCTACACATTAGGGAAAAGTGAAAAGTGGTAAGTGGAATAATAGCTGTTCCTATTTTCAACATGCTTTTGGTATATTATCTCATTTGGATCTTATAGCAGGTCCATTAGCTAAGTGATTTTCATCCCTATTCTATAGATGAGAAAATTGAGTTTCAGATTCCTTAAGTCACTTGCTCACGGTCATAGAATGAGTAATACTTGTGGCAGGACAGCCAGGTGGCACAGTGGATAGAGTGTAGGGGCTGGAGTCAGGAAGACTCAACTTCCTGAGTTCAAATCTGGCCTCAGGCACATATCTAGCTGGGTGACCTGGGCAAGTCACTTAACCCTGTTTGCCTCAGTGTTTTCATTTGCAAAATGAATTGGTGAGAAGACAATGGCAAACTCCTCCAGTATGTTAGCCAAGGAAACCCCTAACCAAGTCCCGAAGAGATGGACATGACTGAAATGACACAACAGGAACAATAGCTTCTCAACCCCAGGATCCAGCATGCCATTCCCTATATCACACAGATTTGATGAGCTTAACCTCTGTGCCTCTGCCTACCAATAATGACCTTTTTTTTTTTAATTCCTTTTGGTTCCTTTAACTAAGATCAAGGCTTGAAATTGGTGCCATCTTAAAGGTGTTACTTTTTCTTGAACACAATCTGCATCACTTAACTCTGCAGAGTTTTGACTCACTATCACACTTTCTGCCAGCCTCCAGTTATTTTTATTGACTGCCTGAAAATCAAAAAGCTATGCTCTAACCCTTATGTTCCACTAGTTTCTTGTCATGTTTATTTTTTATTTCATTTTCAATTATTTTGGGGTGGGAGGAGATAGAATCTCCCCAGGAGAGCCCACTTAAATTTGGCTACAGTGATTAGTGGATCAGCACTACTAAAGGCACTCTAGGGGAAGGTTTAGTTCACCTTCCATCTTTTCAAAAGGCTCATATCTACACATTTACATGACAAAGCAAGTCAAAGAAATGCAGAGAAGTCAAGATTTTAAAAGTACCATCCTTCTTTGTCTTGGCTCAGAAAATGGAATTCTTAGATTAGGATTCAATCCTCTAGTGACTAAAATGCTTTGTACCTACAAGGGAACAGGCATGTCTTCATTAGGCTAAATAACTTTTTCTTGTTGGTGTATTATTATTGTCCAAATGAGAATAGATATTGCAATGCAGAAAAGGAGAGGAAAAGAAACTGGGCCTATGACTTCACTGGCATAAGGCACTTCCTTAAGAAGTTTTTAAAAGCTGGCACCTACTCCTTAAATTATAGCAAGCAAAAGGTGCCTGGAGAACTGAGAACTGCTTAGGGTTATGCAGTATGTGTAAGAGTCAGAACCTGAACCCAGTTTTCCTTGCTTCTGAGACCACTTCACTATAGACCATACTATTATATTACTTTATATCATATTATATTATATCATATTATAATATATTATTTTATAATTAATTTAAAAAAATTAATTAATTTTTGTTCATTTGTATTTTTTTGTAACCAAAGGTTGTCTAAAGTACTTTGACAAATATTTTTTTCTACTTAAAAAGGAGTCACCAGGATAGGTAAGTGGCTCAGTGGATTGAGAGCCAGGCCTAAAGACTGGCGGTCCTTGATTCAAATCAGACCTCAGACACTTCCTAGCTGTGAAATACTCTGCAAGTCACTTTACCCGCATTGCCTAGCCCTTACCATTCTTCTGACTTGGAACCAATACACAGTAGAGAGTCTAAGATGGAAAGTAAGGTTTTATTTTTTTTTAACAGGAAACATTTTTTTATAGACAGTCCAAATTAACCAAAATTTTGAGAAAACAATAATGTTGCTGAGTTTTGGCTATAAGAAGCTGCAGAGCAGAGGAAGAACAAACATCAGGTTTAGAGGCACAAAATCTAAGTTTTGGTACTAGTTCTGAATTAGCTATCACTAAATCTTGTTGAGCCTCAGTTTCCTCATTTTTAAAATGGGTATAAGAACACTATCCTGTGATTTTTAGGTGGTCAATGATCTATTAATTGCTAAATCCTACAACTTTTTCTAGATTTTTTTTCTTTAGATCTTTAGCACTTTAGCACATAGCAGATGATAACTTCCAAAATGGAGTGAATAGTCAGGATCAAATGAGACAGTAAAAATAACTTTTTTATTTAAAAACACTCAATAAGTATAAGGTACTTTAATTCTGTTTTCAGTACTAGGAATTTCTTTTTAGGAAGGATGTTAATCAATTGGAATGTCTCAATAGTGGGAGAATAAGGATTTACAAGGAACTTGAAGCAATAGCTATAAGGATCCACTGAAGAAAGTAGGAGTGCTTATCTTAAATTAGGGAAGACTTAAAAGGGATAGATAGATAGATAGATAGATAGATAGATAGATAGATAGATAGATAGATAGATCTTCATTTTTAAATAGAGAAATTTAATTCTACTTGTCTACAGAGGACAAGAGTTAGGATCAATTAAGTGACAGTTACAGCTATAAGAAAGAGATTTCCCAAAATTCAATGGACTCCTTCAGGAATCAAGGGAATTCTCTTCCACTGGAATTGTTCAGTTGTTTTCCAGTCATGTCTGACTTCTCACAACACCATTTGGGGTTTTCTTGGTAGAGATACTAGAGAGATTTGTCTTTTCCTTCTCCAGCTCATTTTGCAGATGAGAAAACTGAGGCAAATAGATGTAAGTGGTCTGCCCACTACTTAGTATCTGAGGTTGGTTTTGAATTCAGGAAGATGACTAGGCTTAGTGCTCTATCCAATGTACCTGGAAACATCTCCCTTGAGTAGAAACTGGATAATCACTTGTAGGAGTTGTTGTCACAACCCTGGAATTTTTAAAGGATGTTTATACGGTCTCATATTAGACCTCAGAGGTTTTAAAAGGAATGTTAGAGGATACTGAGCTGTTAATAAAAAAAAAGAAAAAACCCTAGGCATTTCCTAGAGTAGTCTTTCCCACTGCCTCATATTCAGCACATGACAACTACCCCAGTAATAGATGCCAATAAAACCTTTTCAAGAATAAAATTGGAAGAGTGAAAATTGCCATAGGTTCTTCCAAAGTGAATTCAAAGAGTCTTTCCTCAACTGCATTATAAAGGACAGTTGGAGCTGCAGTCTCTGGTCCAATTCAATATGTCTCAAAGTATGGATCCTGAAATGTCAGTTCTCCATCCACCAAAGGTAAGGTCTCAGGGCTCCTTCTCGGAACACTTCTGAAAATACAAGACACATGAACTTTTCAGAAGTTTGATACATGGCATATGTGATACCCAGTGGAATCACGCGTCAGCTATGTGAGGGGTGGTGGGAGGGGGAGAGGAAAAGAAAATGATCTTTGTTTCCAATGAATAATGTTTGGAAATGACCAAATAAAATAATGTTTAAAAGTAAAAAAAAAGTTTGATACAATTGAGTGTTTTATCAGAACATGATATTAAATACTGCCATGTTGCTGAACTGAGGTGAAGCCAACATTCTGTAATAGTTAGGGAAGCTTCCATTCACTAGAAGAGAAAAGCAGGCAGTGACTTCCAAATTCTGACTCTTTGAGAAAAGGCTTGTTTTCAGGATCAATCAAATAATCAACCAATATTTATTCAGTATCAACCATGTGCCAGGCATTGTGCTAACCACTGGGGATTCACAGGGAGACAAAAGAGAGCCTGTGCCCTGAAGTAGCCTACAAGTAATGATCAAAGAACCAGTAACCTTTCTGGCTTAACAATATAACATAGCTTTGGTTTCTAGAAACAAAAAATCTGATACTAAACCCAAATGGTCTCATTGAAGAATTCTTTTAAGGATTTTATGTATGCTTCACAATATACAATGATCAACTCTGACCTTAGCTATTCTGAACAACACAATGATTCAAGATAATTTTGAAAAACTTATGATGAAAAATGCCATCTGCCCCAGATGAGGATAGAATGCAGATTGAAATATATTTTTTTAATCTTCATTTTAGTGGCCTTTTTGGTCTGTGTATTCTTTTAAAATATAACTAATATGGAAATATATTTTTCATGACTATACATATACCATCTATAATCAAATTACTTGCCATCTCAAGTGGGGGAGAGAATAAGGAGGGAGGGGAAGAATTTGGAGCTCAAAATTAAAAAAAAATACATGTTAAAATTATTTTTACATGTAATTTGTAAAAAAAAAAAATCTTTAGAAAATTATCTGCTTCAGTCATGAAATTACACCAGTTTCTAGACTTCTAGACTCAAATGATGTGGTAAAACCAATATGAGAGCTAACGAGTTTGTCTTAAAAATGTTTGATTCCAGTATAGCCTTTTTCTTTCCTGCGGCTTACTGACACAGTTAGAGGAATAAGTGCCCAGATTAAAGAACCTTGCATTGACATGAAGCTAAAAAAATCATCACCAAGTGGTATAGTTAAAACTGCATTATTGAGAGTCTGTCAATTAATTTTCATTCCAGAAACCAAACAGTCCACTAAGTTCCCATATTTACAACAGGAAGAATTCTGGTTAAGAATGAGGAACCATGTTGTATAAACAGATTTCAAGGTGACATAAAAGAGGAATTTCAGTTTGTTTTTAAACCTCAGGGTTTCTTTGGTTGCTTTCTTAAAAAATTAATTAGCATTCTGACATTAATTAGGATATGCTATCTGATGTCTTATTATGAGTGGATTTTCTTCAGGCGTAAGGGAAAGACATAAGAACAATGACAAATTTATTTCTTCCATAGCTGATTCGAATTTAATAGTCTCACAAATTTTGAAATTGGGAATATACAGCTATTTATTTGTTCTCAGTTTATTTTGTCAATCACTTTCTATTTTTAAAACATTTCTTAAGAAAAACCATCAGTCCATTTTCTTTCCCAACTTCCTTTCCCAGACTTCAGGTTATGCTGCAAACATCTTCTCTTCTCATTTCATCTTCTTACAAAACATAAATATATGCACACATTGCCTCTGGGAAAGCAAAGCCCACTTCATCAATATATAACTTTTTCCATGGTCCAGAGTTATGACTGTTTGGAGAGAAACATCTGTTTTTCCCTTGTTTTAAGTGAGAAAACTATAAAAATAATATAATATTCTATTCCTGACTCCAGAGTTTGGAGTTTTTTATTTTTCCTACTAGATATTCTTTGCTGAAGTGGTACTAAGGAGCTTATGGGGATGAAGAGTCCTCAGAGTAAGAAGTTCCTTTCCAAAGTTGGAATAGAAAGGAATTATATATTAAAAGAAAAAGCTGAGAGGAACAAGCTAAAGCTGGAGGGTTGTGAAGAATATTATGGGCCTAGAACCCATTTGAGTATTTTTGTGAAATAAAGTTGTGAGAAACATAAGAAGGGGGAATATATATGTTGTGTATATATAATGTATTTATAGTAATATAAATTTGGTTAAATAAAAATGATAATGTTAAACAATGGTCAAAATCAAATAGAAACAGGGACACTAAACCATATATGAGGTTCCCTGTGACTATATGTTGACTTAGAAAAAACATTAATATTATCTATTCTGCATTATATTTTCATTTTGTCAGTTTCCAATTGCATTTTGATTCAGTTCTGGCACATGGGAACAGCATGTATTTGGTACCTTTAATGCAAAGAAGTCACACAGAGAGCTGGCTATGATTTGTTGGTAGGGGAAAGCAGGACCAAGGTTAACCATCATTTTCCATTTTCTTCAATCAACATAGAGCAGAGAAAACTAGGAGAGAGAGCCTGAACAATTTCTTCAACAGAATTTCACTTAGCTCTTTTTCCATTTAAGGAAATAGAGTTCTAGAAATGGTTGGTTCAGATAAGATAATTATTTAGAAATAAAATGGGTTTTGGACTGTAAGTCAAAGAGAAACAATAGGAGACCATAGAGAAGAGTTCAAATAGCAGATGTGAACTTAGCTTGTGCATTGTCTTTCTTCCAGAGTAGAAGAAATTCCAAAAGACTGAAAGAAAGATCTGAGCAGAGAGATAATCCTTTTTTGTACAGAAGAGAATAGTCACAATATCCTCAAAAAAAGGTGTAGAAAAGCATTTGATTACTCAGAATCTTGGCTGAAGACTCTAGTGGAGTTATAAGAAGCTGTAAGAGCTGACTGACCTAGAAGACTCTACTGCAGGGCAGAGGCTTGATAATCACAGCATCCCTAAGGGATAGTGAATAGAAATTGTCCTTGTTTTTGTTCAGTTGTGCCTGTTGAACAGAACAGTTAGAATATATTGCTAGATAAGTGAAGACATGCCGGAGAAAAAAATATCATGTTCACCAGGGAACTATGCAGATGTGGTAGAAAGCAAGCCTAAGAGAGAACAGTCCATTACATTACCAGAAGACACCAGTAGATTTATAGTATCAAATGCATGAGTTCTCCTTCTTTGTGTGCCCTGGTCACACATGCTCCCCATCTGTGTTTTGTTCCTCTGAATAGATACTTTTCCCACTGAGGGCATGTGTGTTTGTGGAACAGTAAGTTCAAGATTTGGAGAGGCATTTTAAAGTTATTTTTATTAGTTTGCAAATTCATTAGAGACTCTTACTTTGAACTACAGATATCCTCTCTGTGACTGTTATAGTGGATGTTCAGTTAATTTCAGTTATGTCTGACTTTTTGTGCTCCCATTTGGGGTTTGCTTGGCAAAAATACTGGAGTGGTTTGCTCAAAAAGGAATTAAAAAATAAAATAAAACAGGTTGAAGAAAAATAGGAGGGAATGAAAGTAATGCAAAAAGAAAATAACAGTTTAAAAAACAAAATTGGTCAACTGGGGAAAGTTGCCATTTCCTTTTAAAGCTCACATAGTTAAGTGACTTGCTCAGGGTCACTTAGCTAGTAAATCTGAGGCCAAATTTGAACTTTCAAAAATGAGTTGTCCTAACTTCAAATGCAGAGCTGTAGCCACTGTGCCACCTAGTGCCACATGTAATTAGTACTCTACAATCACATAAGTAGGAGGCTTGTGTAAAGAGAAACTTGGGAGAAAATTCTAATCGACATAATACCTGGAACCTTGGGTATCATTCTAGAGACTCAAAAGATCAGTGGGATAGGTCTAATAGGCATAATTAAAAAAGGACATTTGTTAGAAAATTTTGGTCTCAAAGGAGAGGATGTTTTGATAAATTGAGTGGCATTTGTCAAAATTGGTTCTTAATGGAAGATTAAGGTAATGATTACTTTAACACTGAAGTGCCATAGGTAGCCAGATTACTCAGTGAATAGAATGCTGCTACCAGAATCAGAAAGTATCCTGAAATACTATTGTGCTCAAAGGAATAATGGAGTGAAGGGATTCAATGTGAACTGAAATGATCTCCAGGAATTGATGCAGAGTGGGAGGAGCAGAACCAGGAGCACATGATACATTGTGGTACATTCGAATGTAGTAGACTTCTCCATTAGTGGCAATGCAATGATCCTGAACAACTCGGAGGAATCTATGATAAAAACTACTATCCACATTCAGAGGAAAAACTGTGGAGTAAAAACACCAAATATAAACAACTGCTTGATCACATGGGTCGAGGGGATATGATTGGGGATGTAGACTCTAAACAATCACCCTTGTACAAATATCAATAATATGGAAATAGGTCTTCATCAATGACACATATAAAATCCAGTGGAATTGTGTGTTGGCTACAGGAAGGGGGTGGGGAGATGGGAGGGAAGAACATGAATCTTGTAACTATGGGAAAATATTCTAAATTAAATAAATAAATAAATTCAAATTAAAAAACAAAGAAAGTTTCCTGAGTTCAAATCTAGTCCTAGAAATTTACTGGCTATGTGACCCTGAGCAATTCATTTAATCTCTTTGTCTCACAGTTACATTAGCTATAAAAAAACAGAGGGTAATAACAGCATTTACTTCCCGGAGTTGTTCTAATGATCAAATGAGGTAGCATTTGTGAAATGTTTAGCATGATGCCTGGCAAGGAAAAGACACTTGATTAAATGCTCTTTCCCCATCCTTCCTGAGACTTAAGCAAAATGGTGACCTTAGTTGTTTTTTTTTAAATAAATACCATACAATTTAATAATCATTTTAATTTAGAAATTAATCTAATTTTCTATCCTTGAGGAGGATTCATAATCAGCTTCTTCTTTACCATTCAGATTTAACTTTACTTCCAATAATTCCAGGATCTCAACAATCCTACATTCAATTTCCACTGATAATTCCCCAACAGTAAATGCCATTCCCTACATTTTTTCTGAAAACCCTTCTGTCCTTACTACTCTGTGTTATAGTTTTCTACATTGCCTGAAGTCTCTCTAAGACTCTGGTCTCTGAGTACTCTCTTTTCTTGCTTATTACTGCACTACGATACAGTTGTGGCTCCAGACATATGAAAAATACTTCACTTAGTTGTGTACTCAGACAATTCAATTTTTAAGGTTAACATTTATTGAATATTTACTCATAAAGTATATCATAATTCTTCAAATAAGTTAAAGAATATAAAAATGAACTATACATTTTTAAAAAGGAAACTTTACTTGAAAATGTAAACTTAAGAAAGGAACATTATTATTTTTTAAATATATACCTTATACACCCTGTGTATATATTAATGGTCACAGGATATTTGTTTCCAGAAAACTGGAGCAGGTTAAGAAAGTAGAGGGTGGAACATTTCCCTTTGCTGCTCAGATCATTTGTATTTAAGAGATAGATGTAATTTCTCTGGTAAGGAAAGGCCTTGCTCAATCAACTCTTCTATTCAATTGTTCACACTACTCTAACAAATAACCAATTAAATTAAATCCTGCAAGAAGTTAAATTGATGGGGAAAAAATAAAAAAAAGGCAAATTGTTCCTTGAATGAGTTAGATTGATCTGTTTGATTGACATGACTAGCATGTGTCTTTAAAGAATTGCAAAGGCAAATAGGAATGAATTTTATGTTATCTCTGCCTCTTTTCCCTTCCATTAATACTTAAAACTGAAAATCCATCATGATTTTAAGAACTTTCCATCAGAATATATTCTGAGAAAGTGATAAACTATATTTATGCATTCACTAAACTTTTTGGAAACCTTTAATGAAAACTTTTATTTTTACCTCACCTACAATTCTCAAAATATCCATTCCTGCCCTCCCTTTCTGAGAATCATCTCTTATAACAAAGAATAAAAAAGAGAGAAAACCAATTCATTAAAACTAGCCAATACTTCTATCAAGTCCAACATTATATGTAGTATTTCATACTACCATTATAAAGAAAGTAGGCAGCTCCATTCTTGTTTCTTTTCTTTGGGGCCAGTTTTTGGTTGTTATCGGTTTATAGCATTATATTTGGATTATTTAATTGTTCTTTTTCTTTCCACTTACATTGGTGCTTGAGGAGACTTTTGAGACATAAAGAAGCTCAAATCAGTCAATATTTGAACTTAATTCAGACTATTCACTGAGGAGGTCAAATAACAGAGATGAAGCTGAATCCTGGTGATGGGAAATATTGAGGGCAAAAGGAAAAAAGGGACAATAGAGTATGAGATGGATAGATAGTGTCATGGAAACAATGAACATGCACTTGGACAGGCTTCAAGAGATAGTTGAAGATAGGGCATGACATGTTCTGTGAGTTTATGAAGAATCAGACATTAAGGAATGGACAAATGACAATTCACTGTTTATAGCTTTCCTGGTTCTCCTTTACTTCATTTTGCATCAATTCCCATAAATCTTATGCTTCTCTGAATTCATCACAGTCATCATTTCTTATACTGTAGTAACATTCTGCTATATTCATATGACAAAATGGACATTTACCTTGTTTTTTAGTGCTTTGATATAATAAACAGTGCTGCTGTTTTAAAATGAAATTTTGGCAGAAGAGAGAATTAAGGTGATATGTTTGTGTTCCCAGGAACATTCCTTAGTGCATTAAAGCAATTCAGAAGCAGGTCAAGTTGTATTGAACCTCAGGGGCTTGACAGGTAATTTTCAAGTAGCTCAGGCTAAAAAACTAAGGGATCTGCAATGTATCTCAATGAGCCATTAAAAATCTCAGTCATACATCTTGGCAAATTAACCCACTTAAATTGACACAGTTTGTTAATTCCACAAACCTGAAATTTTGTGAAAGAAATGTGCTTATTTGAAAGGACCTCTAGGTAGAGGGGACAGTCACTGTGGCTCCATTTCTTCATCAAATAACGTTCATTCAAAAATACATGAAAGTTATTACAATGGGGCTTGGTGGCAAGGTCCAGAAATAAGACCTGGCCCATGCAATCAAGATGTTTAAAATGTAGAAGATGACGATAGGCTATTATAGTTATAGTTAGTATACAAAATGGAATATAAAAGCATAAATAATAGTAGCATTTATATAGTCATATGGTTTACAAAGTGTTTTTATGTTATCTCATTTTATGTTCACAGAAACTCTATGAGGCAGGTGCTATTATTATCCTCATTTTTACAGATGAAGAAACTGAGGCTGAGAGAAGTGGTTTGTCCACAGTCATTCAGCTATTCAGTGGCTGGGGCAGAATTTGACCTTGAGTCTCCCTGACTCCAAGTATACCACTCTAATCAACTGAGCATAAAAGAGGTAAAAATAAGATCCCAAAGAAAAGCTTTAGGAGGTAAATATCATTTCCAAGGGAAAAAATACTTGGGGAAAGCTTTATGGAAGAACTAGATGCTGAACTGGTCTTAGAAAAATTGGTAGAACTTGAACAGGTGGAGATGGACCAAAGATGTAAGAATTCACAGCATAAGGAGCAATATGAACAAGGATGCTGATGTATAAAAGATTAGGTCATGATTAAGAATGGAAAAGAATCCAGCCTGGCTGCAGCGTGGAATACATGAAGTGGGTGGGTGGCATCAGGGTAGAAAAGCAAATCTCTACCTAAGTTTATATTGAGGAGGACCTTGAATGTCAAGTAAGAGGCAATTTTATATAAATCCCTTTAATTCTATCCAGCAAACACTTATAAGGGGGTTAACATGGTCTGAGTTCTGGGCATAAAAGGAGATAAGGAAAAGCTGTCGTTGTCCTCAAGGTGTTTACATTCTATTGGAGGGCTATGGTTCATGGAAAGATGAATACACAAAATACAATCTGAAGAGCAAAAGCGTACTGAAAGAATCGATGGTGATCAGAAACAGTCTTAAAGAAAGGGGACGTTCAAGCCCTAAAGGAAGCTAAGATGTCTAAGATGATAAAATGAGATGGAAATGGATTTTAAGTGGCAGGGAAGAACAGCCCTTTATTATTAATAAATACTTATTTATATTATTATATTTATTTCTAACATAATTTAATACTTCTATTGACAATGCAGGGGATATTTATTTCTAATAAACTAAAACAATACTATTATTGCTAGCAATAATAGTACTTATAGAGTACTTTATAAGGTGTAGAGGAAATGGAGTGCTGTGTGGGAGGACAGCAAATAGGTCAGTGTGACTATAGTTTGCCTTTCTTTATCTTTCCAACATTTAGAAATCTAAGTGGAACAGAAAATAAAGTGTGGGAGTTGTAGTCTGGAAGATCAGAATTCAAATCCAGTCTAAGACACTTTGAGGCTGTCAGCAAGTCTCTTAACCTCTGTTTGCCTCAGTTGCATCATCTGTTAAATGCAGCATGGATAATAAAAGCATCAGCTCCGTAGGATTGTCATGAGGGTCCAATGACAGATATGGAAAGCACTTGAAGCAAAAGATACATATTACTGCTGTCATTCAATCATTTTTCAGCTGAGTCTCACTCTTTCTTGGCAAAGATACGACAAAGGTTTACCATTTCCTTCTTCAGCTAATTTGGCAAATGAGGAAACCGAGGCAAAGGAATTTAAGTGACTTGCCCAGGGTCAAACAGCTAATAAGTGTCTGAGGCCAAATTTGAACTCAAGGTTCTCCTAACTCCAAAGTTGGCACTGTGCCACCTGGCTGCCCCAACTAGGCAAATATTAAGTATTATTGTTATTATTATTATTACTATTATTATTATTATTATTATTGACTTTCTTCACATCTTGATTCAGTCAACCAATAAACATAATGTATCATTTCCAGAGTTAGCTCAGTGCCTGGCACAAAGTAAGGACTTAATAAATATTTATTGACTTTCTATCTGACTGCAAGAGAGTATATGGAGGGGAGTCATTGGAAATGATTCTATAAAAGTCAGTTGGAGCCAGAGTGTGGATGATTTTTAAATGTCAACCTGAAGAAAGAGAATATTATCAGAGGCAATAAAGAGCCACTAATGTTTCTGGAAGAAACATTTATTGACTGCTTATTGTGGCCAGAGATCTGTTACAGGTTTGGGTAGAGATATAACACTTAGGGAAGACTTGTCTCTTGTTTTCAAGTAATTTATAATTTAATAATCTTTAAGTGAAATATCTTTCTGTCAAATATTTGGAGCAAAGTATCATTTCCATGTCCCTATTAAGAGTCTTCTCTAATTTTATTCTATGTATTACTGAAGCAAACACAGGGCTTCCCTTCTCCAGGCTGTACAATGTTAAAAGACTTGATCATTCCTTAAATAACATGGTTTAGAGAATTCTCACCAGGGTCCAAAGTGGACCTACTCAATTTTGTCAATATCTCTCTTAAAAGAAAATAAATTTCACTTCCTAGTTGTGTGGCCCTGAGCAAGTCACTTTACTCTCATTGCCTAATCGTTACCACTGTTCTGCCTGGGAACCAATATTGACTCTAATATGGAAGGTAGGGTTTTAAAAAATATAGCAATTTCACTTAAATTATTAAATTCGTTGTTTGTTAAAATTGGGTAAAATAACTCCTAATAATTGCTTTGATTTCATCTTCATTAATGATAAATGTGTCCATTTATTTTTTATACTGCTGATTTGGTTTTCTTCTCTCTTTTTTAAACCATATTAACTAATGGTTTGTTGATTTTGTTGATTTTACTGCTTTGCTGTGAGAAAAGCCAAACAGCTCAATTTTGGGAAAACACAGAAAGGCCTACATGAAATGATGAGGAGTAAAACTAGCAGAACCCAGCACATTATATGCAACAGATATATTTTTTGAAGAGTGATTTATGTATGTCTACTTCCAGAGAAAGAACTGATAAATAGAAACAAATAAGATAATAGTTTTTCATATATACATAAATCTTTTTTGTCAAATAATGTCTTCTCTAAGGGGGGGGCAAGAAGGAGGGTGTTAACTATGTATTCTAATGTAGTAAACTAGCAAATAAATGAATAAATGAAATGAAAATGCCTGGAAAAAAGATGGCACACAGAACTGAACACTATACTCCAGATATAGTTTGGTCAGTGGAATTATTATATCCCTTGGCCTAGGGTGTAATATTGTCCACTCTATGCTAATAAATCCTAGGAGCATACTGACTTTTCTGGCAACCCCTAAGAAACTTGTAAGCAACTTAAATCCTCCTTTCTTGTTATTGTTATTCACATGAACTCCTCTTAAGCCAAATGTGTTTCTAGTATCAATTTAAGCAACTGACTTTTTTTAATACATTGAACTTTATATATATATATATATATATATATATGAAAAATATATATGTTCCTGTTGAATTTCATCTTTCATTCTAATCATGTTAATCTAAATTCTGTCTCTATTCGCTGTCTCTTGTAATTTTGTGTCACCTGAAAAGGATAGAGCATTACCAACTAGTTGATAAAAATTTTTAACAAATAAGGACCAAATTCAAAATTCTATAGCACTATAGGAAAATAGAGATCTCTTTCCAGTCTAGCATAGATTCATTATCATTCCTTAGTTACAATTTAAAAAGCTATATATCAATCTACATATAGGAATATGCAGACCACCTTTCTTTAGCTTGTCCTTAAGGAATTTCATTAGAGGGTACATAAAATGAAACATAAAACACTCTCTCACTGTGAGCTATTATTATTTTTATTCTAAGAGATTTGGATGTCAAGAGAGATGAAATACCTTGCCAAAATCAAGATAAACTATTTACTTAGATAATCTGATTTATAAGTCTAGTAACCCCATCAAAATGGAAAACAAGGTTACTTTGACACAACTTCTTATTAAACACATACTGGCTCTTAATGATTTCTATTTTCCATTCTAAGTATTTACAAGAAACCTAAGTAATAATCTATACTAAAATCTTACAGTCATTGACCTCAAGTTAATTCCTTTCTGTACATTCTGGACTCTAATGTTTTATCTACCTCCTGACTTCTTCCATTCCTCTCCATGGATCTGTGCTCACATCTGAAAGTTCTGTCTGATACCCTGCAGGATAATTGATCTAAACTGGTGAGTTCATTTAAGGAAGAGACTACCTGGCCATACTAAATATCTCTTCACTCTTGGTTATCTCTTAATCAGGTTTGCTTGCTTTCTCCCTTCTAATTGGAATTGTACTTTACCCCCCCCCCCTTAGTGGAAAAGATGAAAGTGAAATAGGAGATGGGGATATCTATTTTCTCTGTCAAGTCCTATAAAATCCTATCCTTTCCTTGTCCTCACTGGAAATATGTGTTAAAAGTGCTTTTTGGTCATCTTTAGCATCCTTCCAATCCTAAGCTGATTCTTCTGCCATGACACTCTCTTTAGCAACCATGGCATCTATTGTGCATGTTACTCATTGTGACACTTCAAACAATCAATAAACTCATATTAAGCCCTACTATGTTCCAAGTCTTGTGCTAAGCAGTAAGAACACAGGACTAAGTAACAAAGCCATGTAACATTAAAAAAAAAATGTTAGCTAGAGGTACTTGCCAAGTCATTAATTACATTTATCTGAACTGCAAATGTTATTCTATCTACCTTTTACAAATGAGGAAACCAAGGCATGGACAGGTCGAGTGACTGGCCCAGAGTCACATAGCCAGTAAGTATCTGAAGCCAAGTTTTCTTGATTCTGGGATCAGTGCTCTACCCACTGAGCAATCTGGCTGCCCAAAAGAAAGAACCCAGGAATAATATGTATCAATGAGTAAAGAGTCAAAATACTTGTCTAGAAGTTTGAAAATCTCATTTATGGAATGCAAAACAATTCACCTTATTATTTCAAGACATTGTATAAAGTGTTAAAGGAGGATGCATAAAATGAAAAATCTTCCCTTTCTTTAAAAACTTCATATTCTATAGTGGGTGAAATGAGGAATACAGCATATAAGCAGATAAATTTAAGCTAATTTATTAAAGAACAGAGCTCTAATACTTAAGGTAGGAGTTCTTAATATTTTTAATTGTTTATTTACATGTATATTTAAATTATATATTTGTTTCAATGTTTATTTTTTTACAATCCTATATATTTTATTTTATGCATTTAACAACAACATTCTGAGAAGGTCTTCATCAGATTGCCAGTGAAGTACATGACACCCAAAGGTTAAGAATCCCTGAATTAGGAGGATGTGAACAACTCTTGATTTAGATCTTGAAAGAAATTAAGAATTCTTTTTCATTGATGCCCTTTGTTTTTATTTCAAAGTAATTTTTTTCTTTTTTAAAAAAAGTATAAAAACCTTTTCCTTCTCTCTTATAATCAATACTAAGTATTCATTCCAAGGGAAAATATTAGTAAGGACTAGGCAATTGAAGTTAAATAATTTGCTCTTGGTCACACAGTTAGGAATTTTCTGAGGCTTAAATTTGAACCCAAGATTTCGCCTGACTCTATTCACTGAGCCACCAACTGTCAAATCAAGCAAAAATCAACCCACATATCAACCATGAAAGATAACATGAAAAACATGATTAACAAATTAAAAATAAATAAATAACATTTACAGACAGACATGCAGTCAGATATAAAGATCCCTTCAAAAAAAAAAAAGATGGAGAATCATTTCCTCATCCCTCCTCCTGGTCCAAGATTAGCATAATATTTTTACATAATTTGGCTTGGTTTTGGCAGACTTTTTGGTCCTTTGTAATCTACATTCCAATTTGCCCAAAATTTTCAATCTTCATCTTTCTTGGTCTCTACTAAGCAGTTAAAACTATCGATTACCTTCTCTTCCTGAATATTCTCTCTTCTCTGGGATTTTGGGACCCTGCTGTCCCTTAGCCTTCCTTCTGTATGTCTGGCTGCTTTTTCTCAAAGCCTTTTGCTTGATCAATATTCATGTCATGTCTACTAACTGTATATGTCCCAAAAAGGCTCTTTCCTGGTCCCTTTTCTCTTTTTACTCTCTCACTTCGTGACCTCGTAAACTCCCATGAGTTTAATTATCTCTACGCTGATGAGTCACAGAATACTGTACATATAACAACCCAGTTACTCCCCCTAAGCCTTGATTTCAGTTTACCAGTAGCCTATTGGACATTTCAAACCGGATGTCCTGGAGACATCTTACCCTCAATGAGTCCAAAACAGAACTCATTATATGTCCCCTCAAAGCCATCCCTCTTCCAAATTTTCTTATTTCTATGGAGATCCCTCTATCCTTTCAGCCATGCAGATGTCATGAGATTGATATCCTAAACTCGTCACTCTCCCTCATACCACACATCCAATTGCCAGATCATCTCATTTCTACCCCTCTCCCATCTGACTTTTCTCCATATACTCAACCATTCCCCTAGTTCCAGGGCTCATCACCTCTTTTTTAGAGTATTTGAATAACCTTTTTTATTTCCTCAGTTCATTTTTAAATGACTATTTTTGCATGTCAATAACAATTTCAAATAATCTTCTTGGACATTTTGCAATCCATTCTCTCTCCCTCCCTCTCACTCTCTCATTTCCCCAAGTTAGTATACAATATAAATAGAGTGCAAGATAATATAGGAGATACATATTGATTACACTAAAAAAAATTCAAGGAGGAAATAAAGAACGATATGCTTCAATCTTCATTGAGGTTCAATAAGGTACTTCTATGGCAGTGGATAGCCTTTTTCATCCTAAGTCTGTGTACTAGTCCTGGATCCTTGCATTGCTGATAATAGTTACTTCATTACCATGCTGTTATTGGATGGAATGGCTTTCTATTTGGTCTCTTTGTTCCATCTTTTTCTACTCCAACTCATCTTCCACATAGTTTCTAAAATCATTTTTCTAAAGCACAGACATTTACATCTCTGGACTCAATAAACTCCCATTGAGTCCTTTTATTACAATGGAAACATTATCAACTCAGAGAACCTAGATTCAAATCCTGCCTCTCTCATTCTTTTTACCTCTGTGATCTGGGCAGGTCCATTAATCTTGTTTTCCTTCCATTGATAGTAACTATGTTCTAAGTTTATAACAATGTTCATTTCCCTGGCTGAGAAAAGATAACAATTATTTTATGTTGGAGTTTATCTGTGAAAAATCAAATGTTATAATATACTGAAATGATTTACTTTCATTCTGATCTCTTATAATATTTCCTCCTATTTATTAAACATATAAATTCTTGGGATTCTGAAACATTTTGGTAGATTATAAGCTTTTTGACAACAGGCACTATTTTTTTTTGTATCCCCAGCCCTTACCCCAATGCCTGGCACATAATAGGTGCTGAATAAATGCTCATTGATTGATTTTCTTGAAATGGCTATCATAAAATGCATGAGGGGAAAAAACCAGACCAGCCTAAGTAGTTGTCTTCTCAAAAGCCATACGAAGACACCACCTTTTGCCACCTTTAAGGAAAGCTATCACTGAGTCTTTAGAGTATTATAGAAATGACTTTTTATTTTCCTGCATTGCACAAACAATTACATATTTTCTACTTTATAATAATTTTAGAACTTGGGGACCACATTAGCCTTCTTTGGATTCAAACTTAGCTTCCTACTAGCTAAAAAACAGTAGGTTCAAAGAGAGAGAGAGAGAGAGAGAGAGAGAGAGAGAGAGAGAGAGAGAGAGAGAGAGAGAGAGAGAGAGAGAGAGAGAGAGAGAGAGAGAGAGCGCTAGGCTGCAAGCTATATTTTTTTTGCAAACAAACTTATTTATTTATTCCTCCACATGTTTACTCAATTTGACATTGGGCAAAAAATTTCATATCAGGGATTCAATTTCATCTTCTTTAAAATAAGCAGGT
Source organism: Monodelphis domestica (assembly GCF_027887165.1). Classification (NCBI taxonomy): domain Eukaryota; kingdom Metazoa; phylum Chordata; class Mammalia; order Didelphimorphia; family Didelphidae; genus Monodelphis; species Monodelphis domestica. Next base: position 231,615,803 of record NC_077234.1, on the reverse strand, counting down.
TAAAACAGGTGATCTCTAAGGTTGATTTCAGCTTTAAATCCTATGTATCTCAAGTCTCCAGAAACAGACTTCTATATCATTGTGCCAGAATCAAGCAGTACTTTAAGAATTCTTAAAAAGTCATTACATCAGTTTTAAAGATAAATCTGAATATAAATACAGGGCAATGAGGATCACATGTATTCTCACATTTATTAGAAAAACAAAATATCTGTAAATTTAGTATTTTAGTATTATTGAGAAAATAGTTTTTACTTTCTGGGCTTTGAGAATCACTGATGAGAAATTTAGGGAGATTTAAGTAATTTTCACAGTTAGTAAATATTAAAAGTAGAATTAGGACTCAGACCTTTTGGACTCAAAGTCCAAAGTTTATGTTGAAATCAAAAACAAGAAAATACAGATTTTAAAATGGAGTCAATGTGCTTGGGTTCAGATCCCATGCCTGTTTCTGATGCTCACTGTTGTGTGATCTTGGGTGAGTCACTTGACACTTGTGGTCCTCAAGTTTCCTCACCTGTTAAATGATAGGGTTGGGCTTTGTGATTCCTAAAATATCTTCTGATTTTAATCTCTGATTCTGGAATAAGTGTACATATAGACTTAACATGACTTCATCTAAAGGAACGCTGTATAATAATAAAAACGAACACTCATACAAGGAATATTGCATGCAGAACAATGTGCTGGACATTTGGAAAGGTGTAAACCCTGGGCCAAGTTACTTGGTTTCTCTCTGCCTCAGTTTCTCCATATAAAAAGGGGGATAATGGTAGCATCTATTTCCCAAAGCAGTTCTGAGGATCAAATGAGATAATGTACACAAAGTGCTAGCACCATGTCTGGCACACAGTAAGTGTTTAATAAATATTTGTTCATTTTGCTTTCCATTTTCTTTTCTCTTTGGTTTGTGGGAATTCTCATCAGGGGAAGGAGTTCTAGCAACTGAGATATTACCTCCTTTCACTCTGCATATGTACCTTACACTCAGCACTCATCTGTCATCATATCTCTCATCAGATTAAAAGGTTTCAAGGAACCAAAATTCTCTTTACAAAAAAAGGAGAGGCTCTTTTTTCCCTAAACCCCAAACAACTTTCTAGTTTTCTCAGCCCTCTCACCTCTCCATCTTTTGTTCCAGGCTGCAATAAAGGGAAACATTGGAAGCATAAGAAATTGTCTGACCTAGCATGGAGTCCCCTACTCATATACTGTCAGTCATTCCCCATAGGGGCATGATGCATATAATGTGGTACCATTTGCTATTCTTTTTATTAATAACAGATCAATAAATCATATCACATTCTTTCTCAGAAACCTCTTTGTCCTCTTTCTTTTTCTTTTTTTTTTTAACCCTTACCTTCTGTCTTGGAGTCAATACTGTGTATTGGCTCCAAGGCAGAAGAGTGGTAAGGGTAGGCAATGGGGGTCAAGTGACTTGCCCAGGGTCACACAGCTAGGAAGTGGCTGAGGCCAGATTTGAACCTAGGACCTCCCGTCTCTAGGCCTGGCTCTCAATCCACTGAGCTACCCAGCTGCCCCCTTCCTCTTTCAACTTCTACTTTCTCTATTTCAACTCTTACCCAGTCACCTCATGGAATTTTCTTTCTTCTATTTTATGAGCCCTTCCCTCCAAGATTATCCTAGTCCTAGATAGTAATTTTAACAATAGTTTGTTATATTTTTAACAGTATATGGTATGGTATAATAGCACTTATATTGAAAAGGACATATTTGGGGGTCAGTTAGATGGTTCAGCAGATAAAGAGTAAGGTCAGGAGACTACAGATCCAGAGTTCAAATTTGACTTCAGATACTTCCTAACTGTGTGACTCTGGGTAAGTCACTTAACTCCTGTTGCCTAGCCCTTCCCATTCTTCTCTCTTGGAACCAATCTGTATTATTGATTCTAAGATGGAAGGTGAGGGTATAAAATTTCTTTTGAAAGCTAAATTAGACATACCAAAGAATTAGTGCCATGTGTTCAAATATTTCCTTTAGAAATTTTCTAGAAATCCTCATCTGTCTCTTCATTCTCCTTCCAAGTTAAATCTGTTTCCTCTGAAGAATTATGAGAGGGAAAAGAGTTTCTTATTGAGCTTCATATTTTCTGTTTTTTTTCACTACTATTATATCCACTATAATTTTTTCCATTATTTTTACCCTTACAAATTCATGGTATTACAGCTATATTTTCAGTGGGTCAGGTTTTTATAGGCAAGTTTAGGAAGTTTATCCCAATTTAAAATAGTTTCTGTGTGTTGTGTGGTGTGCATGTGTGTGTGTGTGTGTGTGTGTGTGTGTGTGTGTGTGTGTGTGAATATATGCTGTAACAAAATTAGAATTTCTAAACTGTTCAGGCACCATTCACCTGTATGTTGATGCCTGACTAGATAGATAGCAAATGACATCTACAGTGAAGATATAGGTTCCTCCAATAGACTTTCATTTAGTATTTCTTTAGATCTCGCTGATGTGGGTATAGTCTTTAGCAGTTCAGACTGTAACCCATCCACACATTTTCATCCTGAGTTACTCTGTCCCTATCTTCGCATTCACTTAATGTGATAGGGACTTTTTTCCAGCTATTTTGGCATTACATGGATGCCAATGGATCATACAGGCTGTCAATTACCCCTATCTCCTCTTTCAGGCACACTCCTCCATTATCTTTCATTCTACTTCATCTGTGTGCAGTTCTTCACTAGAAACACACTGCAACCTATCCATGCTTACCATATGTCTTTCCATACCCCTTTGCGGGGGGGGGGGGGTGCAATGTAAAATCTTTGAAGATTCTGACATTTCATGTTTCACAGTCACAAAGCATCACCAAATATATATTAGGTTGTTTGTTTGTTTGTTTTTTTTTAAGGAAAAAAAATGAGCTTTTATTTCAGGGAGAAGTGAGAAGACTGAGTCCATTAAAAACGGGGCACAACTTCCCAAATTCAATCCAGCCTACTCATTTTCTAACAAGTCTCCAATTGAGGGTTGACTAGTGGCATTCGCTTCATATGAGTGTTTAGATATTTCCTGGCATACTTAAGCATCTTCCAAAGTAGATAGATGCACATCATGTTTTTTATCCTGTATTAAATATGAAAAATCACATACCAACCCACCAGCTATGCCCCATCCAAAAGGAGATTTATTATGTTTATTTTCATTCTGAAAGAGGCATAACTTTAGACACAGCCAGTATGAATGAATTATGAAGACCTAACTCAAAAGTGAAAGAAATATAATATCAACCTTTGTGGATGACGTGTTCTATTTGTTCTGTTCATGTTCATTTAAGTTTATTTTAAAGGACCTCTAAAATATACTTAATCACATTGTCTTTGTGAATGTGGCATATTTAGTAAATGATTCGAGTCAATTGTTCAAGGCTAAAGTTGTTGGTTATGGTAGGCAGATGATGTTATTGTCACATAAGATGTAAATGGTTTGTATTATTTCAGAAATGTTCTAGCCATCCTGGAAAAACAGCTTGTTTTTACAAAATGTGACCACTTCAGAAATAAATTGAGCAAGAAAAAACAAGTGAAATAAATCCCCTTGGGACTTTTTCCCACACTTTATCAGCCACCACTTGAAATTCATTTTTCCTCATTTAAAAACCTGACATCCCACCTATCCTCTCCAAATGAAGGTATTATCATATGCTCATGATAACTTTACAAGTAAGACCAAAAGTTATAAAAGGTGGCTCATAAAAATCCCAACAGAATTTAATTGCTTACCAAGCACTTCTGTTTCTCAGACTAAATGATAATTAGCTCCTTAAATACATTCTTTTTAAAGAAAAGATGGAGCTTGTATCTTTCCATTGAGTTTTATAGCACATAATATATTGGTTACTTAAGGAATGATAGTATTGAGGATAATCTTTCCTAGGACACATCTAAACCCATGAAATCATTGACTGGACTATGCTATGCATAGTTCCAAAGGGAAATGCTCATTACCTAGATTGGGAATTGTCTGAAATTGGATGGTACTCTAATGAATGAAATAAGCTCAGCTAAGTGGATCTAAAAGAGTGAAGGCTGTTAGCAGATAAAACTTCAATTCCTAAATGACATGAACTTGAAGAGCATTTCAAAACCTCATATGGAACAAGAAAAAGGGGTAATTGTGAATAACAAATTATGATAGGCAATAATTAGGCAATGATGGGCACAAACTGAAAAAGGAATTTCATTAAATATAAAGAATGGCAAATACAGGTGAAAATGGAATGCCACTAGAGTGAGAAGAATCATAAATATGTATGTGGTAGAGAAAGAGTACTGTGCTCTATTAAAAGAACCAGGAAAATCACCCAATACATTTAACGAGCATTTATTAAAGCATGTGAGGGTCTTCAACTATTTTCCAATGTTTCCATTATCAATTAACATCTTGATATCCATTAGGCAGGACAATATTTCTTGGAAGAAGGGACAATATGGGATGATGTGACTGTATTTATTTATTTTTTAAAACATTTTTTTTTAGAATTTTTTACATGGTTACATGATTCATGTTCTTTCCCTCCTCTCTCCCATAGCCAATGAGCAATTCGACTGGGTTTTACATGTCTGATTGATCAAGACCTATTTCCATATTATTAATATTTGCAATAGAGTGATAACTTAGAGTCTATATCCCCGGCTATATTGCCATCAATCCATGTAATCAAGGAAATATTGGGTTTTTTTTTCTGTGTTTCTGCTCCCACAGTTCTTCCTCTGAATGTAGATATCGTTCTTTCTTATAAGTCCCTCAGAATTGACCTGGATTATTGCATTGCTGCTAGTAGAGAAGTCCATTACATTCGATTGTACCACAGTGTATCAGTCTCTGTGTACAATGTTTCCATGTAGTTGGTGTTTGTATTAGGATGTTTATTTAGAGTCTACATCCCCAGCCATATCCTCTTGACCCATGTATTCAGGCAGTTGTTTTTCTTCTGTGTTTCTACTCTCACAGTTTGGCCTCTGAATGTGGATAGTGTTCTTTCTCGTAGATTCCTCCAAGTTGTTCAGGATCACTGTATTGCCACTAATGGAGAAGTCCATTACATTCAAATATATTTGCACATTTATTGAGCATGGCTAATTTAGTCATTATTTTTCCTTCATGATGCATAATTGTTACAAGAGACCTTAAAGTGCTTTCCAAAGCACTGTCCATAATAGACTAGAGAATATGGATGTGGTTTACCAAATACTGGTATTCAAAATACTGTTAGAAATATGGGAAAATATAACATAATTTGGTTAATACATTGTTTTTATCTTCATGAATCTACATTATATTATTTAAGACTAATAATGTATAATGAACATCATTTGCATCTGACTTTTTAAAATTGATCAGTGAAATATTTGGTAGGTAAGATACAGAAGCATATGTAGAATAGTGAATTTTCAATAAACTGAAAGATTACAATAAATAAGGTTAGGAGTCACTACTTGGTAAAAACACATGGAAAAAAACTGCAAAGCAATCTGGAATAAAGAAGATCTACTAGATCTCAGAACTATATAACACAATAAGCTCCAAATGAAAACATGGCCTAAATATTAAAAAGTCACATATTTAACTAATTAGAAGGGTAGCATAAGATTTCACAATTATATTTTTGGAAAAGTGGTTGACCAAAGAAGGGCTAGAGAGACATGCCTACATGCTATGTCTGGATTGTTATGCTTCCTTATCTCCACTTACTGGCTTCTTTGTCTTCCTTTAAGTCCCAACTAAAATCCCATCTTCCCTACAAGAAGGTTTTACCAACCCCTCTAAATTGTGGTGCCTTCCCAGTATTAATTAATTTATTTTTTATCATATGAGGAGCATTTCTACATATTTGTTTGCTTGTTGTCTCCCCCCCACTCCCATTAGACTGTGACTTCCTAAAGGACAGGGACTGTCTTTTGCTTCTTTTTGTATCCCCCTTTTTAGCACAGTGACTGGCATGTAGTAGATACTTATTAAATGCCTCATAATAGAAGCAGTTATAGAACTTTAAAAGTCTAATATCCAAGATATATAGGGAACTGACACCAATAAATAAGAATAGAAGTCATTCCCTTTTATACAAATGGTCAAAAAATTTAAACAGGCAGTTCTCAAAAGAAGAAAGGCATGCTATCATAAACCATATAAAAATACTGTAAGCCACTAATAATAAAAATGCAAATTAAAACAACTCTGAGGTTCTACTTCATACCCATCAGATTTTCAAAGATGATAAAAAATAAAAATGGCAATTGTTTGTAATCACACTAATGCAGTGTTGTTGTTGGTTATGTTGAAGGGATACAACCATTCTGGAAAACTATTTGAAACAACATCCCCAAAGTCATTAAACTACATAGCCTTTGACCCAGTAAAACCACCACTAGGATTATACCTCAAAGAAAGCAAAGAAAAGAAGAAAGGATTCTTACATGAAAAAATGTGTAATAACATTTTTTTCTCATAGCAAAAAAACCTGAAAACAAAATGGGTACCCATCAGATGAGGGTGATTGAATAATTATAATATATGAATGTAATGGAATATTATTATGGAGGAAATGACAAAGGAATGGATTCAGAAGAAAAAAAAAACCAGGGAAGACTTCTATGTAGTGGTACAAATCAAAGTGAGAAGAACCAAAAGAACAATTTTTACAATGATGACAAAATTGTAAAAGAAAAAAAAAAACCAGAGAGACTTAAGATCCATGTCCAATTCAAGAACCAATTATGACTCCCAAATACCAATAACAAAACATTCTCATTTCTTGGCAGAGTGGGGAATGGACTAGAGATATAGAATAAGACATACATTTTTGGACATGGCCAACATTTGGACTTATTTTTCCTGGCTATCATTATTTGACACAAAAAAGAACTTTCTTTTTCTTGGTGGGAAGGTTGAGGTAGTAATGACAGAGGTCAAGATTACAGTACTAAAAAGGAGCAAAAGAATTAAAAGAACATCGCTGAAGCATTAAAAATAAACAGAACACAAAATGAACTTAATAAGGTAACATAAATAAACTGGACAATGTTGAAACTACTATGTTAAATGTCAAAAATGGGAGAAAAAACAAGTTGCAAAAAGATGGAGATTAATGGCTCTTTTAAAAATTCTTCAGGGGCAGCTTGGGTGGCTGAGTGGATTGAGAACCAGGCCTAGAGATGGGGGGTCCTGAGTTCAAACCTGGCCTCAGACACTTCCCAGCTATGTTACCCTGGATAAGTCACTTAACCCCCATCTTCTGCCTTGGAACCAATACATAGTATTGATTCCAAGAAGAAAGGTTAGGTTTTAAAAAAATTCTTCATATAGGGAAATATTTGTGATACTTTATGTCTGCCATGGACATTCTAATAAAAGATAAAAACATTTTTCAAATCATACATCTATTAAGAGGCATCTGTTCTTTTCATTTGGGCATATCTAGTTTTTTTTTTCCTAGTCTCCTTTCTCTTTTCAACAAACAATGGAAGAACAAGATATATGAAGATGAAAGGAATGGCAGAGATCCTGAGAAAAAGATGAAAAGAAACATTTACTTAACACGGTCAATCTAGAAATTTCACAGTCATGGAGGGAGCTACTGAGGTGACAACTATGAGTGGATACATTCTATGGCTAGTAATAATATTTGAAGTTAGAAGCGGAAGAAAAAGATAATCAAATTTCATACTTTCTAAAATATAAGCTGATTTCTGAATGGGCCAGGAAGGAATTTCCTCTAGCTGCTATAGGAGATTCTTAGCCTCCCCCTCACATAGTAGTGAAGCTAAGTAGGACTTGGTGCAAGGTATAGAGATTAGAGATTCCCAGGAACTAAGAATTGCTTGAGATAAGGAACCAAATGCTACAGGACAGCTGTTTGATTCTGGGCAGCTCACATTAAAACCCTGTCTGAGTTTGAATCACTGTGAGTCATTTCAACATGTGCTAACTCTCTCCCTAGCACTTTCAACTTGCCATTTTCAAGGACCTTATTCTGCAATCTCATTAAAATCCATAAACAGGAAGCAGTTACACACACACACACACACACACACACACACAACTTCTCCTGCAGAGCCATACAGACAATACACCTCCAAATTCCAAGTGGAGGAACCAATACATCCAGTTTAAGAAACGTGTTTGCTGTTCCCCAGGTGTGACATTTCATCTCATTAATTCTGATTTTGCATGGGTAGTCCCCCAAATCTATAGTGCTCTCCCTGTTCACCTCTGCCCTTGAGAATCCCTAACTTCATTTTCCCTTGTGCCCCAGGAACCTCTTCATCCTAGAAAAATCACTTCAGCAGCTCATCAGAGTACCCTTTGTTCCTGGGTTTCTCCTCTTTTATTGAAGGGTGAAGAGCTCCTCCCAGAATCTCTAGCTGATGAGAATGCCCAAGTCTGCCCTCTATTCATGTTCATTGAGGCTATACTCCTCTGAACTTCACACTCTACTCCTTAGAATTACTTTGTATTTTTCACTTCTTATCTGCTTATATCTGATATTCCTCCTATAGAATGTAAACTCCATGAGGGCAGGGACAGTTTTATTTTGTCTTTGTATTCTCAGTGCTTTGGATATGTTGTTGTTGGGTTATTTCTATCCTGTCCAACTCTCCGTGACCCCATTTGGATTTTTCTTGGCAGAGACACTAGTGATTGGCCATTTACTTCTCCAGTTAATTTTATAGATGAGGAAACTGAGGCAAACAGAGTGAAGTGGCTGGCTCAGCTAGTAAGTGTCTGAGGCTGCATTTGAACTCAGTTTTTCTTGATGCCAGGCTCATTATTCTGTCTACTATTCCACCTAAGATTCTTAAGAATTCTTTTTTTAAAAAATTGAATTGAATCTTGATTCAAGGAAGTTTGATTTGTTTAAAGAGCAGGACTTCAATCCCACTAAAATAAGAAGGTGCCAGAAGAACTCTAATTGACTGTTATACTGGAAAGTTGGCCCTCAGTAATTGCTGAAAGCTTCTTTTCGTACCATGAAGGAGCTTGACTGTAAGCATTCTCCCATCAAGAACCAGCAACAGGCACAGAATCATGACCCACCCACCAGGTCCAGCCACCACTTCCTTGTCCCAGAGCCTGGTTGACCCAGATAAGAAGTCTCTAAAAATCCACTGTGCTTTACTGATTTGGGGTATCCATTTTTACCCATGACCCCAAATGGTATCCATCATTCATTTTTTAAAAAGTTCATCGATTAATTTGTTTATTACATTAAAATAGCATGTCCATCTTTCTTGATGATCCCTTCTTATTGAATTTCCCCCCCACTAGAGATTACTTGCTTCATTTTCTCCCTGCTAATTAATTCTATCTTCTGTTTTATAATGATTCATCCTCCTTCCTCATACCACACTTTGGAAATACTGAACCTCACTCAAACTACATTAAGACAATACTACATTAACTTCAAAGTCATTCACCTTGTAAAGCCTTCCATCATATACTTGGGAACTTTCCAGCTCTCCCCAGCTCCTTCATAGCTATGTTATATAAAAAGAATTCACATGTCAATGAATTGTGAATTTCAATGTCAATGACTGGGTAAACATTTTCTTTAAATCCGGAATATGTTTTCACCATATTTAATGGTAAATGATCATGAAAAATGTTCATCGGATTGTTCTGGGGGTTTTTTGAGGAGCCGTGAAGTCAGCAGGAAAAGAAGTAATTTTACCTAAAATTTCATACTGCCACTGTGCATTTCAGATTTCTGTAACTGTCCTGGTCTTTAACATTTCATGGCAGCTATTGTTCTCTGGAATACATTATTTTCTCTTGAATTCCAAACCCCAAACTAAAAGTCAACATAATCTAAATGAATAAAGAAGTAAAGAAAAGCCAGCATGGTTAGATAATTATCCAAAATTTGAAAATGTTTAACTTCTCCCTTTTCTGAAGCACCAAGATGGCATGGTGGCTAGAGATGGTGGTGGCTGGAACAGGTGGTGGTGCTGAGACCAAATTTAGCCCCAAGCAAGTAGCATAATACTGAACAAGTCACAAAATCTGTCTGCTGCTGTTCCCTAATATTATAAAATATAGTTAAAATAGCACTAAGGGTGTGTTGGCAAATGGTTAACAGCAGGCTCTCTAGAAAAAAGATATTGTTATGATTTTCTTAATTACTACCTTATTTTATATTTATTTATATAAATGATACATATGAATAAAAATACAGAAATGATATTTATTATAGTGTTGTATTATTGATAATATAAATTATTAACTTTATTATAAATCTTAACAATTAGGAGCTGCTAGATGGCTCAGGGGAAAGGCAGCTAGGTGACTGGCTCAGTGGATAGAGTTGTAGTTCTGGAGATAGGAGTCCTATATTCAAATCTTACCTCAGGCACTTCTTAGCTAGGTGACCCTGGATAATTCATCTAACCCCAATTGCATGACCTTTCCTACTCCTCTGCCTTGGAACTGATACTTAGCATTCATTCTAAGACAGAAGGTAAGAGTTTTTTAAAAAATAGCTTACTTAACTATCTCAGGAAAGATAAATTAAATATTTGCAAGATGTCAAGTAACTTTTTTTAACCCTTACCTTTTGTTAGGAAGGGTGATTAAACTTGCTCTAACCTTCTTCCCTATAACACTTCTGTCTTGGTTCTAAGATAGAAAAGAAGCAAAGCCTAGACAATTCAGATTAAGTGACTTGCCCAAGTTCACACATCTAGGAAGTGCCAAATTTGACCCCAGGTCCTCCCAGTGCCAGGCTATCACTCGCTTCACTGTGCTACTCTACTTTGCTGCTCCAAGTAACATTCTTTTTAATGTTACTGCAAAAGACTTAAGGACAGAAATTCTATATTCTAGTTCCACATTCTTAGGGTGGAATCTTGGGCCAGTCACTTAACATAATACATCTTGTTTCTTCATAGGCACATAGAGTTGTTTGGACGAGGTGATATTTAAAGGACCTTTCTCTGTTCTACCAACCTAATGAAAGCGATCATCCTTTTCCTAATCAAAAATGCATCATATTATTATTTTAAAACTCAATACCTCATGGAAATGCATGACTGATCTAACTTTCTTCTGATAGCTAGCATTTTTTATCACTGACATCTAACAGTATTTTCAATAAAAAGAAAGAAATATTCAACTTTGACTTTTCTAAGCAGAAACTTTACAAAAGAACATTGATTTTGGTCTATATAGATATTTTAACAGATAAAATGCACCTCCCACTGCTTTCTCTTTGAAGGAAATATTTAAGTTATCTCTTTACCCCTTTAAAGGAAAAGGAAAGGAAAGAGAAAGGATATTATACTGAGAGAACAGTATTGGGGGGGAGACATCCATCTAGGTCTCTGACAAGCAGAAAAATCAATCTTTTCATGGAGGAGTTGTTTATATTTACGACAATTAAAAATAAAAGTTGTTAGGAAAAGATGGACTTGACCCTCCCCCCCCCAAAAGAAAAGCAAGTACTATGATCACAGAATGAAGTATGTTACTTTATAAACATTAAATCACAAATTTAAGCCTTCTTCTATCTGGTATTTCTGTGGCTGAACCTCCTTGCTGAAATTCTAACAATAGGTGACAGGAGCTACTTTCACTTTGAATTCTTAATTATTCCAGACACCTAGTTTCGATCTCTCTTGTGCTATCATCAGTATGATATGTGTATAGAAGTAGTTTCTCCTTATATAGAGTCACATTGTCCTTTTAATGAGATCTGTTATTTCATGAGTATAGGGAACTCCCAGTATGAACATTGCCTCTATTGCTCTAGATCAATAGTCCTGTGTAATTTTTAAGATTACTTAGAGAGCTACCTGGGGGCACTGAGATATTAATTAATTTGTCCAAGGTGTATGTCAGAGGTGGCTTGAACCCAGGTCTGTCTGACTTTGAAGCTAACTCTCTACTAAGCAAACTTGCCTCAATATGATTTCTTACTTCTCTTGTTGTTCAGTCAGGTATGATGCTTTGTGACCCCTTTTGTTGGTTCCTTGGCAAAGATACTAGAATAGTTTGCCATTTTCTTTCTCCAACTCATTTTACAGATGAAGAAATCGAGGCAAACCAAGTTAAATGACTTGCTATGGGTGGCACAATTAAGAAGTATCTGAGGCTGGATTTGAACTCAGCTCTTCCTTATTCTTGGCCCTAGAATTCTATCCACTGCGCCACCTAGCTGCTCCTTACTTCCCTTAATTAACACTGCTGATGCTCTCAGCATAGATAAGAACCATTCTTTTTTCATGTTTTCATCCATCACCAAGTCAAATAAAAGGTTTTTTATTTTAAAAAAAGACCACACTCAAAATTATTGTATACAGAGTTCCAAAAATGGACAATGTGACTAACAGAAAAAGGAATCAGTTTCTGCCCTAAGGACGAAACTGGATTTATTTCAATGAAACTCTATTTCTTACAGTAGGTTTATCATCTGTAAAGAATTAATCCATTTATTCATGCTAAAGCCATTCCAAGCAGAAGCAAGTTAATTATGGTCACACAAAGGTATATTATCCAGAAGTCTCTAGCTCCTGAATGAAGAAAAAAGAAACCTAGTTAACTAGGTACTGTCTTTGGATCTGGTTGAATACTAATGAAAACTCAAGAGTGATACAAACCTATGATAGCCTCCTGTGGGAGTTGAGACTTATTTTCATATGATCAGAAATGTAAGTCTGTAAGGGATTTCAGAGGCCATCTAATCCTACCTCTTCTTTTAATTAATGAGGAAATTGAGTCTCTGGAGTGGAAGTTTTAGAATTGTCCAAAGTCACACAGCAGTGAGAAGCAGAGGATGTGAACTCAGAACCACTGAATGCAGAATCAATAACCTTTCCAATTTAATAAACTGCCTTGCCATAGAAAATGTTTTATATATCTCTAGCTATATAGTTGCAAAAATGAATAAATAAATGGACATTTTCATTATCATCAGTGATCCCAATTTAACCAATGGGAAAATCAGTAAAAAGAAGTAAAGACATGTCTTAAAATAAATTCTCCTCCTTTCTCTTCTTCTAATTTGTTCAGATTTTTGTCTTTTTAACTTATACAGGCTGAAAGTAGAGTTGCCACTCATGAGTCCAATCCCACTACTGATGGGTATAGAAGCTCTGACCTGCTCTATTTTTGATCTGGGTTGTCAATCATTAGAAGTCTCCCAGTCCCAAGAGCTCACCAAGTTGGTTACAAAGTTGATTTCAGCCCTACTATAGTCAGAACTCCCAAACTCAAGCCATCTACCAGACTCAGTCCAATTTCCCAAGTCTTCCTTCTCCCACCAGTGGTAGAGGCTCCCGCAATTCAATTTCCAAACAACAGATCCAAGATGATGTAAACTAATTAGTTTGTTCCCTTGAGTATGGATGAGAATGACAGACTGACAGGCAGAGTGACTGATTTCAAAGAAATTCTACCTTCCTCTGTTCTTTGGCTTTTATAACCTTTACATGTTTGGAATAGACAAAGATTGCTGGGATTTACTAGCCCTAGATTGGGACACTTATTTCCTTCTGCTTACCTTAGTAGTGCCGAACATTCATAGACCATCTAGAATACAATGGCTCCTGGGACTGGGCTGATTGCCTAGAGCTCACTGAATGAACCAAGACTCTTGGACCCTAATACAGCAGTGAAGTTGAAGACACACAAGTCCAGGATACTTTTTGTATAAGCATGCCCACTAAATCAGTTTGCATAATATCCACAAACCTTGAAATTGGATCAACATTCTATGAATCTCTTATGTCCTGTGAGTACTCTTTACCTATCACAACAAATATAATATGTATGTATGTATATATATATATGTAAGTATATACTTTTAGTTAAGTATTGCAAAGAAAACTCCTTTTTCAGACCATATAACTCCTTTAAATCAGAAAATACAGGCACCACATATATATATATATATATATATATATATATATAGAAAGAGAGAGAGAGAGAGAGAGAGAGAGAGAGAGAGAGAGAGAGAGAGAGAGAGAGAGAGAGAGAGAGAGAGAGAGAGAGAGAGAGAACTGATTTCTAAATGGGATTTGTAATCAGGTCATCTTAAAATATTGCTTCCAAATTCAATTTGATCCTAACCATAAAAATAATGCAATTAATAAGTTACATGAATAACATTTTTCAACTACTTAAAACAGTCTGAGTAAAATTCCTGATTGTAAAATATTTTTCAACCCCTCTGAACTCAAATTCTGCAAATATGAAGCATAATGTAGTATTCAAGATAGAGGTGTGCCCATAGAAGATAAAAAATACTTACCTGGATAATCTAAATTTATGGATGTGGCTCATAGGTAGAAGAATAGATATCTCTGGAGACTGGCTCATTCTTCTCCAAGGAAGGGTGTGATTCCATTTTTATTTCATTATAATGAATTATTACTCTTAAATGTGAAACATTCTAAATTATTTTAAACTCAAATCATTCCAGAGAAGTAAAAAAATTCTGATTTATTACTTTAATACCAAAATATGACCTTGTAGGTTGTTTTTATGGTCTGGCAAACATTATCAGGTGATCAATCTATCAATTAACATGAAGCCATACCTATTGAATCAGAATCTAAACAAAAGAGAAAGTTGAATGAAACTAGATTTTTTTGGCAAGTACTTTATAATAAAAGCTAATGGCCCTGAAGATTTTGCTGCCTTGTATCCAATAAAAGTTCAATTTTGTTCAATATACTTTTAGCATTATGCATATTGTGTGAAGGGCTTGTGACTTAATCAACTAGGGGATGTATTGGTGTGGCAAATCCCTTTATCAACTCTTATAAACTCAACTGGAATCAGTTTAGTGCATAGATTTTATAGAATAGCCTGAGGTAGAATGAAATTAAATGACTTATCTAGGGCCACACAGTTCTGGAGGCATGAATTTTAGGTAGGTCTTCCTAACTTTAAGACTACCACCCTATTCACCATTCAGCATACATTCAAGGCTATTTTATTGCATTCTAATTCTTTGGAAATTTGTTACCTATAATAATTTTTCATATGTGCTAATGATTTACAGGTTCTAAATCTGGAATAAATCTAGAGAAGCAAAGAATAGAAGCTTGGTGAATGTAGTAGAGCAACTGTCTTCTTCTTCTTCTTCTTTTTTTTTTTTTTGATGGCATTAAACATTTCCAAAATATCAGTCTTATCACAATAAAAAAACAAAAAAAACAAAATCTGAATCAGGGTTGAAATGATATGGTTATAACATATGGCAATGGAAACATCTATTAATAAACCTGTAGAAGGAGCAGAGTGTTGGCTCAATGGATAAAGTGTTGGACCTGGAATAGGGATGCTCAAATCTCCCTTCAAATACTTTCTGTTGTGTGGCTTTGGGCAAGTCAGTTAGCCAGCTTTGCCAAGCCTTTCTCCTTCTGTCTTAGGGTTGTTACTAAGATAGAAAGTAAGAATTTTAAAATAAAAACAAGATAAAATAAACTTGTAGAATGTTTGACTAATTTTAAGTGTCAAGATGTTCCCTTTGGGGTATTCAAGAATATCTGGTTATTTCATTTTATCAAAGAAAAAAAAAGATTTCTGTCAAAACTAATCTAATGCTAGGCATAAAAATGAAATAATTGATAGCATGGGCTGAAAATGGAAAAGAATAGAGAATAAGATATTTTCCTCTAATTTTGGATTCCTATCGTGAAAAAAATCTAACCTAGATATAAAATGAAGAAACTTCAATTTTAAGGCCCTGAAAGCTGCATAAAATGTTAAGAAAAGATATCACTCCTTTCCAATAGCTATTTAGTGATATCTCCTAGGTTTGTTCTTGGTTTGCTCATAAAAATTACTATTAAAATTTCATACATCTGAAACATCTATTTTTGATAAATGGTTTTAATATATTGAAAACTATTTCTTAAATTTCATTTATTCATTAAAAAAATTTTAAAAGCTAAAGTCAAACTAAGAAATGATCAATCAAAATTGGCCAAAGAACTTTCTTTTAGTAATTTTTGGGGGACATTTAATGACATGTATAAGAATTCCTCTTTCTGTTTTTCCTTGTTTTTCATTCAAGAACTGACCTCCTTTTTACCTAGTCCCATAATGTCATTGTTAAATTTCAGAAGTAGCAAGGACCTTGAGGATCATCTGGAAGGCAACCTGGAGCCCAATGTGTTATGATAGAAAACATACTTAGTCTGTTCAGTTGATTTTTTTGTCATGTCTGACTCTTCCTGACCCCATTTGGGATTTTCTTCACAGAGATATTGAGAAGGGTTGACACTTCCTTCTCCAATCCATTTTACATATGAGAAAATTAAAGCAAACAGGGTTAAGTGACTTGCCCAGGGTTAAACAGCTATTAAGTATATGAGGCTGGATTTGAACTCAGAAAGATGAATCTTTCTGGTTCCAGTCCTGGTGTTCTACCCACTGCATCACCTAGCTGCCCCCACACTTGGACTAAAAGTCAGAAAAATTAGGGTTCTAGCACAAACCTTGTTATTTCTTAAATCTGTGTCTTTAGGCAAATCACATTACTTCAATAGGTTCATCAATTTAGTTTCTTCTATCCTCTAGTCCAGACTATTGTAATGGACTCCTAATTGTTTTGTCTCCCTGTCTAAAGTGTCTGCCCACTCCATCAATCCTCTAGAAGGTAGCTAAAGTGATTGTCATCCTTCCCAATGCTGATAACTTTCAACGTTCCCTAAAATGAAATGCTATTTCTCTGTGAGACTTAAAGCCTTTCATAGACTGGCCCCAAACCTATCTTTTTAGTCCCATTTTACATGACTTCCCTCCCTCGACTCTATCTTTGATCTTGGGAAGGATGGCTCAGTCTGCTCCTCGATGGTTCTACTAACCATCCTGATAAATTTCAAAACCTAAATATTGGACTTCCGGGTCAAGATGGCGCTAGAGTAGAAGCAGAGCTCTTCTCTCTACGGATGGAGACAGAGTGCCTCAAAATGACAAAACCAAAATCAAACGAGCGAAGGAGTTCCACAGTAGGGCAAAGCACAGAAGGCAGGAAAAGTTAGGGCATTTTGATGCTAAAAGGGGGCGATATTTCCCCCACCAAGGGGTGAGCTCATCACCCCTCCCCCACTTCACCTACCTTTCCAGAGTCTGAGCGAGCACAGGACAAACTTCTAAGCTCTAGAAGGGAGACTGGCTGAGGTCAACACAGACTTACTCTTAAGAGTAACTAGACTTGGAACACTAGGAGGCTGAGGAAACGCTGAGATAGGGTGCAGAGCTTGAGGGGAGGGGGCGGCTCAGAGCAAAATGCCACAGAGAAGCGGAAAAAAGCCCTTGGATAAAAACCTCTCCAGTGACACTCCACACCCAGACCTCTTTCAGGCAGTCTCTAAGTCCTCAGTGGCTGGACCTGCCAGTAACATCAGCAAGAGTAGGGACCCCAGGGGGCTGAGGAAAGGTGGAGATAGGCATGGAACTTGGGCAGAGGGAAGTGACTCAAAGCAAAAAGCCATAGAGACCTGAAAAATAACCTGTGGCTAGAAACCTCTCCAATGCTCAATACAGACTTACCTACACTCCACCCCCAGACCTCTGCAAGGCAATCTTTGAGTTCTTGGGGACTGGATCTGCCACCAAAAGCTCTGGACACTGCTGAGGACTAGGAAAAATATCCTCAAGGCAAAAACCTCTCTAGAGCCCAATACAAAGATCACCCACATTCCTTACTTAGACTTCTGACTGGAAAGGAACAAGGCAATGAATGACTACTAACTCCTAGGAACTAAAATCCACAAACACCAAAAGAAAAATGAATAAAACTTTCACCTTTGATGATTTTTATGCAGAAAAAACTCAGACTAAAGAAGAGACAGCAGAAAATAATAAACAATTAAATGCACCTAAACCTTACAAAAAAATAGAAATTGGTCACAGGTTCTTGAAGACTTTAAATCCAAGATTATGAGAAAAAAATAAAAGAGATTGTAGCATACCAGGCATGTTAGCATCTGAGAAGTATGATTGATGTATTAATTACCAGACACATGGTCAGACCTCTTGATGTTCATTGTATGGAAAGGGACAGTCCTGAAGCACTAGCATAGGACAGGCAAATTCATGGGTTGAGCCTTGATAGCCATACTGCCTCAACTCAGAGTACATTCATTTGCAAAGCACAGGTTGGATTAATCTCCACCTCTTTGATCTCATCACTGTCAATTCAACCAATGTTAAAACCTATGTCATGTTACGTATTTGTTGATCTCCTCCCAATCCACATTCCTAAAACCTTCAATAAAGGCTGGGGAACAAGTGTGAACTTGCTCTCTCTTCCCTCCTCCTCTCTTACTCCCTCTTCTCTTACTCCTCTTACTTCCCTTTATCTTCAAAGTGCTTCCTACTAATGCTTAGACTGTCTTTTCTATAGGAGGCACCAAGGAGTTGTGACTCTCCCCCTTTTCTAGCGACACTGTCGCCCCAAAAACAGACTCCCTTGTCTATAGGAGTATCAAGGAGTTGGTACTCTCCACCTATTCTCTTATTCCTCTTATTTCCTCAGAGTTCGTGTTACTACCCATGTGTTTCAACTTTTGCCTTTGAGTCATTATTATTCACCCATTTCCTTAGTCTCCTCTGGACATCTCCGGTTATTACCCACAGATAAATAATATAGGACTCCCATGGGAGGTCGCCATAGAGATGTTGCAAGAAATGTGGGAAATAGTTAAAAAAGAAAATAACAGTTTAAAAGACAGGATCTCCCACTTGTATTTGAAGCCCAGAAATCAAATGAAATAATAAGCAAATTGAAGACCTGAAATGACCTGCTGGAAGACATGAAAAGCAGGATAGATCAAACCGAAAAGGAAAATGAAAAGATTTTAGCTGAAATCCAGTCATTAAAACCTAGAATTGGGCAAGTAGAAGCCAATGATATCACAAGACAGCAAGAATTAATAAAGCAAAGTCAAAGGAATGACAGAATAGAAGGCAACACAAAATATCTCATTGAGTGGGTTGTTGACCTTGAAAATAGATCGCGGAGATACAATTTGAGAATGAAACCTGGAAACAAACAGAAACCTTGACATCATACTACAAGAAATTATCCAAGAAAACTGCCCTGAGGTTCTGCAACAAGGGGGCAAAATAGACATTGAAAGAGTCCATAGATCACCTGCTACTCTAAATCCTCAAAAGTCAACCACCAGGAATATAAATGCCAAATTCAAAAGCTTCCAAGCTAAGGAGAAAATATTACAAGACTCCAGAAAGAGATAATTCAGATATCAAGGGGCACCAATCAGGATTATACAGGATCTGGCGGCCTCCACACTAAAAGACCGAAAGGCTTGTGATACAATATTCAGAAAAGCAAGAGAACTGGGTCTTCAACCAAGGATCACCTACCCATCAAAACTGACTATATACTTCCAGGGAAAAGTATGGGCATTCAACAAAATAGAAGACTTCCAACTATTTGTAAAGAAAAGACCATTATGAAACAGAAAATTTGAAATCAAAATACAAAAACCAAGAGAAACATGAAAAGGTAAATAAGAAAGGGATCTTATTTTTTTTTTCTTTAAGGGCATCAATAAGACCAAATTGTTAATATTCCTATATGAAAAAAATGTTATTTGTAACTGTCAAAACCAAAATATTGTTCCTGGCTATTCCTTATTTATATTTTCTATCCTTCTTTGCTATCCTTTGCTTTCCTTTCTTCCTTTTCTCTCTCTCTCTCCCTCCCTCCCCAAATTGAATTTTTCTCAAGCTCTCTGTTGGGAATACACTTCTTCCTCTCTCCCTCAAGAGAATCCCTTTCTTCAGCTCAAGCATATCTTCAATAAGAGACCTTTCTTGATGTCTCTTTTTGCTGGTGCTATTTAGTCTCTTGTACTTACCAGCCTTTTATTTATTTTTTAAAAACTTATTCTGTATATCTATTCATATGTTCAGTTTGTCTCCACCAAGAGATAAGTGAGCTCCTTGAGAGTAGAGATCAATGATGGCAAACCTTTTAGAGACACAGTACCAGGCCCCACTCCTACCCTATCCCCTAGATCTGTGATGGAGAACCTATAGCACACATGCCAAAGATGGCAGGAGGCCTCTATGTGGACACCTGCAGGCCCCTGGCTGGGCTGGCTGGGAGTCTGGCTCTGCTCCAAAATGCAAAAGATACAAAGTTCTTTGAGTCTTTATGGACCCTTACTGGGTTAATAGAAAAGGTAACAGTCCTGCTTTTGTAAGCAAAGAATTGATTGGGCACAGGCCCTCCAGATTTGCATTGACCCTAATTAAAATAACCTCCTGAGCAAGTCTAGGACTGAGCCCCATTCACCAAATTCTAAGGGAATATGCTAATCAGATCTTCCCTAATCCTTTAAAGGAAGATAGAGAAATCACACACCTCCAAGAGAGGGTCCCCATCAAGCCATCCTATCCACCCCCACCTCTGTAAAACTAGAAGTTCAGAATACATGGACTCATATCTCTCACATTAAACCATTTATCTCCCCCCCCCAAAAAAAAAAACAGGTGGAGAACTTCTCCTGGGTTTTCAACTATGTGTACCCTGTTACCTGGGATGATAATTCCCTAATTCAATTAACAGTAGCTAAAGTAGTCCCTCAAAGTGAAGAAAATCCCTGGCCCCAGGCCCCCTGCCTTAAAGGCCTATCAAATGCCTGAGGCATACAGGAAATTCGCATCCACTCCAGTTCTAGTGGCAGCCTTTCACTTTGAAAATCCCCAGGCACAATGGTATAAGTGCTTTGCTAAGGGTTGGGTCACTAACTCTTTTCCTTTTAATATAACTCATGCATCGTGTAGAAATTGTACTGGGAACCCTGTCCCCTCCAAGAAGGGAATGATGATGTGTTCCTCTAATTGTACATCATTGTACATACTGGTATCCTTGGTGGCTAGCCTCTGCACAGTCAGGGGGCAGGGCATGCCACAAAGTCTGGGGGCCATAGCACAGAGTCCCTAAAAATTCCCTAAGTTTCCCTGTCACTGCCCTAGACCAAAGTGCTGTGTTAGTCACCCCCTCAGACACCAAATGCCATGTCCCATACCCCCACCCACCTTATTCCCTGGCCCCCTCCTTACCCCAGACAATCGAGGGAGGAAGTGATCCCATTGGGCTGCTGGGCAATGGGGTATGTAACATGAAAAAATGTTGTTGGGCAGAGTGGAAAGGGGGAACGGAGCAGCTCTGCTGGAGTCCTTGTGTCTTTCTAGTAATGAACTCTTAGGGGAGCTATGTGTGTACCCATAGAGATCACTCTGTATGCCATCTTTGGCATGTGTGCCAGAGGTTCCTCATCACTGGTATAGATGATTTCATTTTTTTCACTTATGTTCCAGAACCTAGAACATTGCCTGCACATAATAAAAGCTTCATAAATATGCCTTAATTGGCAATGAAATGGAGATGGTAATGATTACTTCTCTATCAACTTGATACCATTAATGAAGGACTTGAATATACATGAACAAACTTTGAAAGATGTAAATAAATAAATGGTAGTATTGTTATTTTGTCTAATTACATTTTACAGCCCTGGGTGAATTAATTCTCCCTTTGTCTATTTTTAGTTAATCAAGTCAAGAACTTGAAGTATCCCTACTTAGCACCTAGCTAACCATTAAGTATAAGAGTTCACAAGTCATTTACATGACCAAAAGCCATAAGCACTGCCCTGCCTTGGGCAGTACTAGGCAAATTTGAGGCTGTGATTGGTTCCTTTGAAGATGGGGAGAGACAGGAAGTGACATGGAAAAAAAGAGTATAAAAGATAAGACCAAACATGGTCTGTGACCTTTTTTCTAGATTCACTCTGCTTTGGTGAGCAAGACTGGAGGAAGACTCTTGGAAGTAGTCATTTTGTCCTAGACTTGTCCTTGTCTGGAGCTTTCTGCTCTGGAGGGGCTTGTTGGGTGAGATACTCAGGCTGAAGGAAGAGACTTGCATTGGTGGACATCTATGTGGACATTGGAACTTGAGGGAGTCCTTGCTGGGACCTGAGCTGGACTTCACCAGATCAGCACTTAGACAGGTAGGCTAGACAAGGCTCTGTCTCCTTCCTACATTTCCCACCTTTAATATATCTACCTTGTTGTAAATAAAAGGTGTTAGTCATTTTTTACTAAAGGGCTAATATTTTATAAACAGCGACCATAATCTCACTTTTATAACTCTCATATTGAGAACCTAATTTAAAACTAACCTATTTTAAATCTTACACCAGGAAACTGAGGTCTAGACTTCCATAATATCCATCTGGTATCCTTCTACCTTAAACCCCCTGTGAATCCATATGATTATTTAAAATCATAATTAAAACTATAGTTCATTTGCTTTAAAAGATCAGCATAGTCACATTTTAGGACAATTTCAAATATTGTTTTGATGTTATATAAACATCAATGTTTTGCCAGTCTGTCTTCTGACTCTGATATGATTTGTTAATCTATCTAATATATTACAATTTCCTTTCCCAGTTATTTGGTTAATAGTCTGCCTGTGGATTTGAATATTTATTTTGTGGTAGTTGTTGTCGTTGTTACCATCCTTTCCCATTCTGCAATCCTTTATCATTTTAAGGTCTCATAGAACAATTTTTTTGAAGTTTTGTCATTAAATTCTATGCCTATTTTAAAAGGAAATTTATCTCCAGAGTCGAAATCAATATGATGTCTACTCTACCAAGATTGTTCTTTCTAAGCATGATAATTATAGCCTTCCCATTTTTTAGTTTAAAAATATTGCTTTTGAGCATTCACTTGAAGCCCTTCTTTGATTTCCACTACTGGTATAAAAGACACCATTAAGATCTGGAATATTCTGGTAGGTCCAACTAAATCAAAAACCCTTAGACTAATACTCTAGGACGGAGTATACATCTGTTACCCATGAATCAGGCTTTCAGAGATCCACAAAGCTCAGGATAGGTGCCATCTCCTAGGTGACATTTTCCCCTATCTCGCTGACTGTCAGTGCCCTCTCCCTCCTCAGATTATCATGCGTTTACTTATCTGTTAGCTTATTTCTCAAATTGTTTTGGGTTTACTTATCTGTTAGCAGATTCTATTCTGTTAGTATATTCTATTTTCCAGTAGACTGTAATCTCTGAGGACAGAAATTGCTTTTTGTTTTGGTCAATATTTTCCCACTACCTAGCATAGTATGTTGTACTAGTGCGCTGAGGAGGTGCTAAGTAAATCATTGCTAAATTGAATTGTCATGCAACATCAATGTCACCGGGTTGGCTTCAGGGTGAGGAGACTTTTGGTCACAGAAACTCTTGAAGACCATAGTGGGATTTGTCAGCTGCCACTGCGGATCCAGTGATAAATCACAAATGTTTTAAGTTTCAAGTATTTCCTGGGGAACATTTGACGATCCATGCAATTCTACATTTAGCTATTTTGCACCTCTCATTCACAGATCCTCCAACCATTTTATTAATAATATGCGAGGGCAAGTATCGCCATCATTTTCATTTAGTGTTGAATCACAAAGGCACAGAGGTTCAGTGTATTGCCCAAGTGCATGACAATGACAGAACCAGGAACAAGCAACACATTAGCCCTCTTCCTTACTACTGTTGCTATGGTAATGAGCTTTTACTTTATCCACCTATGAGGCAATCTAAAATCAATCCATTTCATTGTGAAATTTAAGAACATAAAGTATCTTCTTCATCTTCCTATCTGGAATGATTTTTAAATGTTAAATTTGTATCTTCTATTTTTATATCTGGCAGGTAGTTGGCCCAGTGGATAGAGTACCTAGAGTCTGGATGAGTTCAAATTTGGCCACAGGGACTAACAGTCATTGAATCCTGTTTGCCTCAGTTTCCTCATCTGTAAAATGTAGCTGGAGAAAGAAATAGTAAACCATTCAAGTATCTTCGCCAAGAAAACCCCAAATGGATCCACAATGAGTCAGAAATGACTGAAACAACTGAACATTTTTATCCCACAATCACTTCCCAACAATACTTTAGATAATACCCGAATACATACATATACACATGTATTATATACATATATATACACACATATACATATATGCTAGCATATGTGTGTACATATTCATATACTAGCACATAATAGGTGTTAAATTATTTATTGAATATGTAGTTAAATATTAATATATTAAAATAATTTTTGAGGATATATGCATCTGCAAATATACTTAGTTATTCAGATTTTTTTCATGTAACAACCTAGACAAACAGAATAACATTTCCATACCTATCTCCCCTTCCCCCAAACCCCAACCAAACATTTCTCCAACATGTTCCAGCTTCATTCTATGAGAATCAACATAGGATATCCTATAGTAAAAGTGAAGAAAGTACTAAAAGACAATTTAATAGTCCATGTATAAACTTCTGCGTCTGCTTTTGCCAGTATCATTCTGAACAAGTTATTTTATGTTTTTTAACTTTTCATATTTTTCATTCTTTATGGAAGTACCAAATTATTTGTTTTTTGTTGTTGTTCAGTCATTCAGTCAAATCTGACTCTTTTTTATTGTATGGACCATACTCTGCTTTTTTCTTAGCAATAATACTCAAATGGTTTGTCATTTCCTTCTCCAGTGGATTAAAGCAGGGGTTAAGTAGCTTATCCAGGGTCATACAGCTAGAAGGTGTCTAAAGCAAAACTTGAACTCACATCTTCTTGATTCTAGGCCCAGTGTTCTATACCCTGAGCTAACCATCTGTCTCCTAGGCAAGCAGAGGTAAATAGACTTGCCCAAGGTCACAAAACCAATAAGCATCTGAGGTTCATTTTTAACTCAGAGCTTCCTGACTCCAGGACCAGTCCTCTATCCAAAGAGGCATCTATCCCCCTTATTTCAATGTTTATCAACATATTATATTACCTGAGAATTGTTTTTTTTTCTATTTTCTCTTGAAATTATTGACCTTTAATTATTTGTTCCTTTAAAATGAACCTTGCTGTTTTTTTTTTAAACTGATTTCTATAAAGACATTCCTTTCTACAGCACTAAATCTGTAGACTAATTTAAATAGCATTCTTTTAATTCAGTACAACCACCAGGAATGAATCCCTCCACTTATAGTGCTTTGTTTCTGTAAACAGTATTTTGTGAATTCTATTTATAAAAGTTCTGTATACATCTTGATACTCCAATTCTCATATATTTTATGCATATTTGTTACGTTGAGTAGAACTCCTCTGTTATTTCCTCCTGGTTTTGTTTGTACTATACAGACATGTTGGTGATTTTTATGGGCTTAATTTGTATACTGCTACTTTATTGAAACTATTAATCATCTTGATAAGTTTCTTCACTGATTCTCTGGGGTTTTCTAGATAAACCATCATATCACTTTTGAATAGGGATAACTTTGCCTTCTCTTTCTCAGTATTTATTCCTTTAATTTCTTTGCCTTTTCTTACTGTTATAGTTAGCATTCTTAATACTATGTCAAATAATAGTGGAAGAAAGATGTATTTTTTCTTTACCTCTGAATTGACTTAGGACATTTTATGTTTTTGACTATTGAGAATAACAGCTCTCGGTTGTATATATGTATATATATATATAATATAGATATAGATGTATAGATATATGCATGATATATATGTTATATATAAATTAGTCATTAAATTTAAATTCTTATCATTTTAAAGATTTTTAAATTAAAAGAGGATTGCATCTTGTTGAAGGTTTATGGTGCCTCTATTGAGAAAAATTTTTATTGTATTATAAAATAATAATAATAAGATTTTCTATATCACCAGTATAAATCTAATTTGTTAACACAAAGTTTTAATATGTTGCTGTGATCTTTTTACTAAAAATATGTAGAAAAATTCTATAGCAATATTCATTACTGGTATTAGTCCACAATTTTCTTTTTCTATGTTACTCTATTATTAATGATTAGAACTCATTTTTTCCCAGAAAAGGAGTTTAGTAAAGGATCTTTATAATTGAGAATACTTTTGGTAACATTAATACTTTAAGTATTTGAGATAAATCACTTCTAAATTAATCTCATGGTCTTCTTAAATTGGAGATGGTGAACTTTAAAAAAAATTGAAAATAATATATTTTGTTTATATTTTTTATTTTATCTATATTTTATTTCTAATTCTATTTTATTTTATGCATTTAAAAAAATTGTCTAAGAAAGTAGCCATAGGCTTCATCAGAATGACAAAAGGGTCTATGAACAATAACAAAAGCAAATATCATTAATAACCTGTGATCTACCTCCTTTTACCTGCCCCTCCTGATTCCCTGCTCTGATTGATAGTTTAATTATAGCTTCCTTGATTTCTCTTTTTTAGAGCAGATTAGGATCTCTATTTCATATTTTGTCAAGTTGGAGGTTTTATGTTTTTGTAGGAAATTAGACATTTCCTAATGATTTTCCTTTATCTAGGAATATGATTGGATACAGTGATCCCTCCCCTATGGCCGGAGTTACATTCTAGAGACCCTCATGATAGGTAGACTAGTAAATTTTTGAGGACAGATTTGAACTTAAAAAGATGAATCTTCCTTATTGCAGGTCCATCCTCTATCTGCTGTGCCACCTAACTTACCTCTACAGTCAATTTAAAAAAAATTTTTTTTTAAACCCTTACCTTCTGTCTTGGAGTCAATACTGTGTATTGGCTCCAAGGCAGAAGAGTGGTAAGGGCTAGGCAATGGGGTGTGACTTGCCATGGGTCACACAGCTGGGAAGTATCTGAGGTTAGATTTGAACCCAGGACCTCCTGTCTTCTAGGCTTGGCTCTCCATCCACTGAGCCACCCAGCTGCCCCCTAAGGTCAATTATTAATGCCACTGTTCGGCATTTTAAGCCCTTCTCAGCTTGGTTCTCCTATATTTTCCTTGCCTTGTTGGGTAGTACTTCCTTTCATACATTCTATAATATGGTTGACCTAATCATGCTGTTCTTTACATTTGACTTTGGACCTCCTTCCTTATCTTCATGTCTTTGTACAGCCTGTTTCCCATTCCTATAAAGTATTCCCTCATCCTGTATGTCCCCAGAAATGCTTCATTTCTTTCAAGGCTTAACTCAAATGCCACCTTCTTTACAAAGTAATTCTGGATTCTGATTACCAGTGGCTTTCTCCCCCTCAAAAAATTGCTTGGATGACTCCTGACTTTGGATACTGGAACAAGTATGCTTTGGGAAACTAGGTGGTACAGTGGCTAGAGTGCATCTGATTTCACATCTGGCCTCATTTTACAGATGGGGAAATCGAGGCAAACATGGTTAAATGACTTACCCAGGGTCACACAACTACTTAGTGTCTGAGGCCAGATTTGAATAAAATATATAATACTTCTGCATTATCCTTCTCTTTTCCTCCTATACAATGTAAACTCCTTGGGGTCGGTGAATCCTTTACTTTTGTCTTTTCATTCTCGGGTCCTGGCAAAAAGCAGGTGTTTAAAAGATATTTATTGATTATTTAAAGGTTTCAGTGTTATGCTTTTTAACCACTCTTTAGTATGCTGTCACATGATATTTATTTAGGTTTTGATCTTTTATTCATCTTTCCTTTACTGACTGCTATATTTATTGTGTTATAGTCTATAAAGGATTTTGACCTTTTCCATACATTTGCTATTTTTATGTAAACTATAATAGCATCCATTTTGGCAAGGGCACCAGGTAATACTGAGACTGCACTTTTTTCATCTTCTTCAAAAATCTACATAGCTATTTCAAATCTAATGCTACCGATATTCCTTTGGTGCTTGTAGTTTTCTTGTTTGCCTTTCTGTTAGAATTATCTAACTCTGAAAGAAGAATTCTCCAAATTCCCCAACATCAACATCGGTATTTTGGTATATTTTAGCACTTGAATATTTGTTTTAAACTTAAGCTAATTTCCAATACTTAGACCCTGAAAATATAGTTCATTGTATTATAGGTTTAGAACCAGAAGGGAACATAAAGTTCATGTGGTCCAACACTCATTTAAAAGATAAAGGAACTGAGGCTGAAAGATGCTGAAATAGCTTGCCCAATCTCATATGAATAGTAAACAATAACTTGTCGTTTAGTAATTTTCAGTCCTGTCTGACTCTCTGTGACCTCTTTGGGGGTTTTCCTGGCAGAGATACTGTAATGGTTTGCCATTTCCTCCTCCAGTTCATTTTACAGATGAGGAAATGGAGGTAAATTGGATTGAGTGACTTACTCAGGGTCACTCAGATACTAAGTCTCTGAGGCTAGACTTGAATTCTGATCTTCCTGATTTCAGGAACAGCACTCTATGCTTAGTAAGCAGCAAAGACAGATTAAAAGTTAGATTCTATGACTCCTAATCCAGAATTCTTCCACACTGATCTTCAGTAATTCACCAAATTAAAATCAATAATTTTTTTAAATCAATAAATAAAAATCTAAAGCGTTAGGACCCGGATTTTCTTGACTCTGATGTTCCTCAGTTTCCTGATTTCCATGACTTCCTCCTTCCATACTG
The DNA here is from genome assembly GCF_027887165.1 of Monodelphis domestica. Lineage (NCBI taxonomy): Eukaryota > Metazoa > Chordata > Mammalia > Didelphimorphia > Didelphidae > Monodelphis > Monodelphis domestica. The sequence continues at coordinate 231,587,345 of NC_077234.1, read as the reverse complement.
ACTGGTCCCAGCTTCCTTTAGGTGAGGAAGCTTCTTTGCCTAGAGGCATAAAAATGCCTGGCCAAGTACAGTTGGAAGGGTGACGACTCAGACTAGGTGGTTGCCTAAGACCAAAGAGTCCTTGTTCTTTGATGACTTACTCATCAAATGAATTTCTAGATGGAGCATGGGGGAAGGGGATGACATCCAGAAAAGCTAAATACCCTCACTTCTTTGCTGTTTGCATTTGCTCTCTTTGAACACAGTAAACCTCCTTTGTTCAATGACTCATGAGTGCCTCATTTTGTCTCAACATAGAACCTGTATGAAGAGGATGCTGGGGCTAGATCGCTTACAACAATGTCTTAGCCCTCATCTAAAGAAAGTGCACTCGTGTTTACTGGGCCAAGTCTGACAATTACAGATCACAGTAACTTTTCAGCCAATAAGATGAAAGAATTGTTTTTGTAACAAAAGGGTTTCAGTGGATATACATAAATTCACTTATTAATTATTGTAACAGTATTTCTTGGATCCCAAATGTGAAGATAAATGCTTAGGCATATTTCTAAAAGAACTACTCGGGCAGCAAAACCCACCATAATGTCTCAGATTGCCAGGGGAAACGTGCACTTTGTTATCTAAGACTAAGGTTTAGATTTCTTTGAGATAACCTACACAGCTTTCCTCCATAATGACCTAAATTGGCGGAAATGGGGATGTCTGCTTTTAAAATACTTTTCTCTTTTGAGAACAAGGCTTTGCAGTCTTTCCTTTCATTGCACTTTTCCTATTATAATATGATTTTTCAGTGGATGAGAAAGGCAGGATAAATCCAACCACAAAATGATACAGATGAACTCCATTAGTTTGTGTGTACACAACTAATCTATGAATCGAGATCCAAATAGTTTATAAACAGATTGCTGAAAATCACTCAACATGGTGGCCAGATGGCTAAAATGCACAGCCAAAGGGCTCTAGAACCTTCCTCTCTTAAATTCTACTACTGACTCAGAGAACCCTATCTGTTGTATTTGGTTCAGTATACAGAACTCTCTTAGTGGAAAGTCATTCTACTGATGCAGGTCTAGACCAGCTCAGCACCGCATAAAATCAGTTTTAGATTGTTGCCTAGAGCACTAAGAGGACAACTTGGTCACATGGCTAGTATAAGAAGCAAGACTTGAACCCAGGACTTCCTGATTCCAAATTCAAGAAATGAACTCTTCTATGATTCTGTGTTGCCTCTCTGAATAGGATTACATGTACATATTTTAATTTACTGCATACCATCAGCAGTATTCATTACTAAAGTCAATTCTTGCTCCTTTCCTAGAAAACCATACTGACTGAAGGTATGTGAAAAAACTAACTCAGCAAATGGCAGGTAGTAAGTATTCTTGTCCCTAAAACACATAGTTTTGGAAAGTTATTAAAAAAAATAATAAAATATATAGACCATCTTAAATTTTGCATAGTTTTTTTTTTTTAACTCAGATAACCCTTTGAAGCAGTATAACTTAAATCTAATCATCCCTCACTGAAAGAAAAGAAAACTGAGACTCAGTAAGATTAACGTTAGGAACTCTCACTCCTACAGTTGCTAAATGTTAGAATCAGGATTCCAAGGACTGTTTCCAATATGCTTTTCTGCCGTTGAATGAGTCAATGCCGAAGTTCAAAAACTGTATAGCTATCTAGCAGCTTCCAATGAAGAAAGCAGTCTTCTCCTAAATAAATAGCATGTTTTTAAAGTGGAACTATTAAGTCAGGAAAAAATCTACTAGCTTTTGAGGAATATTAACCAGTATGTATTTTAGCTCTGACATTCATACTATGTTCATTTGTCACATGTGATGATAATGATGCATAATTTTAATAATAATCCTAACTATCATTTATATGGGTCAGCTAGATGACTTAGTCGATACAGCGCTGGGTCTGGAGTCAGGAAAATCTGAATTCAAATTCTTCATCATATATGTAATAACAGTGTGACCTTGGGCAAGTCTTTTAACCTGTTTTCTTTAATCTGCTGAAGAAGGAAATCTCAAACCACTCCAGTAACTCCATTAAGAAAACCACATGGATAGTATGATCCACATGCTCACAAAGAGTTAGACAAGAATAAAAGACTGAATAAAAACCACAACAGAAGCATTTACAAAATACATTTAGATTTACAATGTGTTTTGCAAATTTTATCACATTTTATACTCATAACAAAACTAGGAGATAGATGCTATTCTTATCTCCATTTTACAGATGAGAAAAACAAGGCTGAGATAGATGAAGTGACTTTCCTAGGGTGACATGGAAAGGAAGGGTCTAAAACTGGATTTGAACTCATCTCTAGGATTCCAGGTCTAGAACTCTATCTAGCTGTCATTGTATATCATATCCAAGATTTTTTTCTCTGTGCTAGAATTATTCATGTTCATGTTGACAAGATGGTAGTATTTACTCTAACTGTTTATCAGGAGTATGGTCATCAAACAGCCCCTAATGAGGAAAGTAGCCTTTTCCTAACTAAATAGTCTGTTTTGTAGAAGTATTACCTCAGGAAAAATCTATGAATATATGAAGGACAATAACAAAGCCCTGATAGTAATATGAATATATTTGACACAGATGATAATTACAATGCATAATTAAATGAGGAAACCCCATCCCTGCAATAACAACCACATATTGCATCCAAAGTCTGTCCAGTGATTAACTTGGCCATTTGTACTACCACTGTTCCCTTAGGACTTCTAGATTGTTCCATCCTCCTATAGCTGAATTCAGAATATATTGTCTCCTCCAATTAGAATGTGAGTATCTCACTTTTTTATATTTATACTCCCTAAGCCTAGCCCTTTTTCAGCACATTTTAAATACTTAATGAATGCTCATCCATTCATTAATTTATTCAAAACTTTGACCATCTGTGATTTCACCAGTGTTGGTAATTCATCTGCTTTCAGAAGTCAAGAAGTCATTTATTTGCACTGACTATGTGCCGGGTACTGTGTAAACAGATCATGACCCATAGGTGAGAAAGCTCTGACAAAATAAAAATCATCTTCATCATCATGAAGAAATTGATCTACCCATAATGAGTCCTTGAAAGGAGTTAGGTTGGTTCTCAGGATGACAATCCACTACAAAAAAGCCTTACCATTTGTTAATGCCTGATAGAGATGATGCTTCCTGGTCTTCAAAAACTCAGAGCCATCATCCTCAATCTTGCCACCTCATGCTATCACTACCATCTCTATCCCCAGAGGAATTCCTTTTCCCCAAAGAAAACAGAACATAACGAGTATATAAAAGGACCCTCCATAACCTTGAACTGCAAACTCCTGCTATAGCATGTAAATAAAAGACAAATTCAAAAGGAAAGAAATAAAGGGAAAAACAAAGCCAAATAAGTCTCATTAACTCACAACCTTGTTAGAATTTCAGTAGCAAGGATTTGATTTAATGCATCCCCCCCCCCCAAAAATAACAACAAAAATCCTCAATTAAAAATCTAGTACAGGCAAGTCATTGAGAATTCATGGGCAAAAGCTAAACAAAAATAAACCTAAACAGAGTCCTTGGTCTCAAGGATTTATTTTCTATTAGAGGGAATTCAGGTTTGCTTCCCTGGCTAACTGTGTTACTGAGATGATGTAGGGAAAGTTTCATCTGCTTGCCTGAACTATATGTGCTCCTGGAGTACTTGAAAAGGGCTGTGTTTACACAGTTGCAGAATTAATCAGTCTCAATGAAACCTCAGCTCTGTATTCCCCCCATCCAAACTGATTGTGGAAATGTCATAAAGCTTTGTCCAGCATATCCCTCTCTTGTAGCCATGCTTATTCATATGCTTCAGCACCTGGAGGAAAGAATATGGGCAAGGCAAAAATTGTAATAAAATCCAAATCTCAGATCTTCTTCAAGCTCCTAAAGCTCCAGAGCATCAGAAGCACTGCTCTGCCAAGTGAGGAAGGAGCAGAGAGGGTCTTAGGGGCCACAAGGCCATCTTCTGATGAGTTCCTTCCAGAGCCTCCTCCTTACCCTGAGCAATTTGTGATTATGGTACATGATTCCTATCGCTCCCTAATCTTTTAATGACTTCACTGCTAAACTGCCAAGCAGAGTCAGGGCATCACAGAAAGGGGTCTAAGCAAGTTATAAAAACATAATCCTCACTATTATTCTGCTACCAATGGATTCTGCCCATAGTGAAATGAATACATCATATTACATCCAGAGTCCCTGTTCTCTACTCCAATAAGTCACCACAGGCATATGTAAAATAAGGCAAGAAGAAAGTAAAGTAAAAATAGAAACTTCCCATTCAAGGAGAAGAAGTAGTCTTGAAGCAAAAATGCCATATTCTTAACAGGATAAAGAAAAGAAGTGAAGTCATGTTCACACTGATCATGGGATGCATCATTCAGTTTCATGAAATCCTGACGATTTGGGAATTTAAAGTACTTCCCTCCAGCAAAATGGGGCATAATCATATGTTTTTCTACTAAGCCACATTCTTTGGTAAACATTAGAAATAATGCATCAGCCCACATAAATGGCATGGCTCATGCAATAAGTAATAATAAAAAGACATGCTTATTTTATAGATATTACATGGTTTATAAGTCTAGCATCTGTAATGCTCTCATCTACAAAGAGAAACAGAAAATGATATATAACTGTTGCCAAGGAAACAGTGAAGTAAAATCCTAGGTAAACTACCGAGCAGTTTAATAATCTGAAAATTAGGAGGGCACGAGAAAAAAATAGCCCCAGATAGATATATGACATTGTACCACCCACAATGGATCCATCGAAGGTTACAACTCAAACAGCTAAGGCAAGAGATTGAAACTTGGCAGGTATTCCAACACTTGGCTTGTTTGGCCAATTGACGGTGAGGATGATGATGGGATGCCAGGTGGGGGCTTGAGAGGCAATCTGAATTTTGACGTTGAGTAAGTATAAAAGATATAGCTTCTGGCGACAAGGACTAAATAAAAAGCACTTTGGAAAGCATAATGGTTCTATTTGTCACATGCAGTTTGCTTTAATGTTATATGCTAAGTCTGTGGGATTACCCCTTACTTTATTCACTGCCAGAAGAAGAGAAAATCTCAAATGTGATTTCTGCTCCAAGCTTTATTATTATTACTATTACTTATTGTTATTCTTCAGATCTGCAAGGCCATAAGAACTAAGGTTGTGGTGAAGGCCAGTGGTAACTATGGCACACTCCCCCCTAAGCCAGGAGAATTTTAAGCAGTTGTGTGCCACTGGGATCTAAAGTTAAATCCTTTAGTAAGATTATCCATTCTGATATCAGGAAAAATCCTACCATGGAAGTACTTTTATGCTGCATCTCTGAGTTCTGCTGCAACTTTAGTCTTCTGAAATGTTATTGAGAATCCACACACAGAAAGATCAAAATATGTTTTTCAATGGTTTGAGAGCAGTAACATTCAGGTTGCAAGCATGTGTTTCTACAAACTGATTACTATCTAGAGATATCCATCTCTACTTGGGGACCATCTCAGAAAGGGAAATGATTTCCTTAGGATGACAGACTTCTTAATCAGTACTCTCTATGTTCACAATAGCAGAACCATTATTCCGCAGAAGGAACAACCTACTAGGAAAGATTAACAGCAGAAAATAACAGTTACAACAATCTGCTAAATCCCAGGCTTATAAATACCCAGAAGTATCAATAAAAATTCCAGGAAGGTAACCCAACCTTTAAATGGCCTCTTCACTAACATCAAAGGAGAATAACCTTCTTCTAAGCAGATAAAAAGTTGATAAATTATATAAACTGTTGGGTGTTTTGTTTTATTTTGCTTTTTAACATGCAAGGATTTTGGAGGGAGGGAACTATAGTAGTCTCTTTTTTACTATTTTTCCAATTTCCTTTTGCCTTCAAGAAGCTATTTGTTCATCCCACAGAGAACTTCACACTACCTTACAATCTATAAACTGATGCCTATAGCTGTGTTCCCATAGATGGTAGATTATCAGATAGCTGTTTATACACTAGCCACAGGCAAAACCAGAGAGAAAGTTAATATAACTGTGAGTGATGTAAAACCAAATCCTGATGATTTCAGGGTCTGGGCAAGCAATTTAAAACATGATGCTCACCCACACCTTTTCCCACACCAATTTTTCTGATCTGCAGGGCCAACTCGAATTTTTTGACAGCTCTAAGACAGATGTATTATACTTCAAATGTAACTATAATAAAAGTTACATTATTGGCCTCTCCCTCGGCCCCCTAGAGAATCTGCTTGTAGCATTAGAGACTAGTCATGTAAGTGGGCTAGTGGGGTGTGTGATATACCTCATGTGAGGAGCTTTTCATAGAAGAGCAAGGCAAACAAGAAAGGAAAGGAAGCTTATTTAGGAATCCATAGAGAAAAGTGGCCAATCTATATGAGAAAATGAAAGAAAAAATTTTGGCAAAAATCCTTCAAATGTTAAAATATTTGGCAACTTGGAGATGTTATGCTATTCCCCATCAATTTTAATCTGAACATATTCCTAAATTGCTCATCCTTGTCTCCTACAGTCACTGTGTATTCCTCTCCCTGCCTACTCCTTCTGACTGCCACTGAGGAATGATTTTTTTTTAAAGGAAATCTAGCTTTGCTACTTTATTGTTGAAACCAGGGCCTATGGATTGCATCCTATCAAAATATTTTAAGGTTATGGTGACTAAAAGTTCAGTTGTCTCTTGATTCCCCCACTTCTTCAAGTCCAGGATATTTCATAAAAAAGTGAAGGGTTTTCGGGGGGGGGGGGTTCCTGTGTTCTTTCCCTGTTATAGCAATACAAGAAGTAGTTCTTGGGGGATACCAGTAAACAGTCTGGAATGAAGGATACCACTGAAACCTCATTTGGATTTCTCAGACTAGGTAATGAAGGAAGAGAAGTTGTTACAGAAACAGGAAAAAAAAAGTGAAAGTTTCTGCCACTTTGTGTTGCCATCTTGCTTCTTTCCTAACAACAATCACAGACTGGCCAAAATATGATTGGTCTTAGGTTAATGCAAGCTGCACCAATATGGACCTTTTGCCATAGATTTCCAGATCCTTGGAGGAACTGGAGCTATTATTCTAGAGGAAGAGAGGCCTGTTCTAATAAAAACAAAAACAAAAAAGACTCCCAGCAGCTCATTATTCTCCTTTCCTCCCTTTCCACCAACTATTTGAACTCTACCTCAGCTAACTCTCCATCTGACTTTCCAGGATGTATTTGTGGGGGCAGCTGAATGAGGGTAATTGGTTATACTGCTTTTTAAAGATTGTTACCTTAAGAGAGAGGTTGTACACAACCAAAATCAACCACCTCTGTCTCCTATCCAAAGAAATGATCCTTAGGACACATTCAGTTACACATGTGATCAACCCCAAGAGCCACCCACTGTTATTTTCCTAAGAGAAAACATTCTGTGTGTGTGCCTCCATCTCTCTCTCTCTCTCTCTCTCTCTCTCTCTCTCTCTCTCTCTCTCTCTCTCTCTCTCTCCTCATCTCTCCCCTCATCTCTCCCCTTCCCTTTTCTCTCCCTCACCTCTCCATCTCTTCTACTTTCTCTCTTCTGTCTCTCTCACTGTCTCCGTCAACCCACACGCACATACCACTTATCATCAACATCACCACCACCACCACCAACCCTGGACCTCCTGCCTAAACCAGGAGCCAGAAATAAGTTGTATGCTGCAGCCTCTGGTCAGATTCCTCCCGCCCCATCCTGATACTCACAGCATCTTCCACCCACCCCCAACCCCCACAATCACCCCTTCCCATCTTTATCTTCCCTCTCCAAAAGAGAATCAAATTGCCTTCAGCATTGACTGAATAACATCAAAGCCGTACAGGAAATGGAAAAGGTGAAGAAGCCCCTACCTTGACAGCTTTGCAATCTTCACAAAGCTGAACACATCCATGCAGGCAGCAGTGACTGACTACTAGGGATTACTCGCTCCTTTTACTCCAGCAGCGACAGAGGCAGCAGCAACCCCATTTCAGGGAGTTTAACGTGCCCGGGTCTCAAGTGACAGTGGTGGCAACAGCGGCAGCAGCAGCAACAGCAGCCTCTAGGGAGAAAGCACCTGGAGGCAGAGGCTGCTACCCCCCTCCGGCCGACAGCTGAGTGTGCATCTCCAAGAAGAACCATTGATCTGTGTCCAGCCTCGGGAAAAGTCAATGAAGAAGAAGGAGGAGAAGGAGGAGGAAGAGGAGGAAGAAGAAGAGGAGGAGGAGGAGGACAAGGAGGAGGGGGAGGAGGAAGAGGAGGAGGAAAGAGAGAATTGGGAGGAGACGAAGAAGAAGGAGAAGAGGTTGAGTGGCAGGGGGTGGCCGGAGCCAAGCAGCCCCTTCTTCAGGCCCCTGGTTCCCGTCCCCAAAGGAAGCAGCCCAGTGCACCCGGTCCCTGTTCGGATGCTCCAGGCAATTTCCCCAGGCAGGGAGGAGAGCAGGAGGGAGGGCAGCGCTGGAAAGGAGGGGGCTCGCGTCTTTTCGGGTTGGCTCTCCCCCACTCCGCTTCTGAATGCATGGAGAAGCGCAGACTGACTTAGCGGGGAGGAGGCAGGCGGGAGCGACCGCCGGTGGCAGCAGCAAGCCAGCCTTAACACACACGCACACCCCCCTCTCGGCACTGCAGCTGCCTTCTTTCCTCCATCTCCCCAAATTAAGCTGCTTTCCAATTACTTCTCCTCATGCACCCGCACCCCACCTCATTCTTTGGGTGAAGATTCTCCCTTGTGCATGACAGATTCCTCCCCGCCACCCTTTTAAAGGCTTTGTTTAATTATAACTGTGGGGTGTGTGTGTGCGTGTGTGTGACCTATTATATACTGCAAGCTGGAAGACTTTTTTTTTTTAATGACACCCCCCTCCTCCAAATACTGGTCAGTGCTTCCAGAGGTACCCAGGCAACAGAAAGGCAGTGAGGAAAATACTACCCAGGGATGGGTTTGAAAAGGTCGTTTTCAGACCGCTGGGATAGAAGGAGTAAGAAAACAGAGAACAGATGTTTTGTTTTGGTGTGGGAGAGCTGCCAGAACAAGGAGAAGACTTCGGGCTTGAGCTTATCTTAGAAGGTGTGTATTGGACAGCAGTATGGGGGTAGTTGGAAGAATAAGAATGGGGAAGGCTTAGAAATAAATAGCCAATTTGACACAGGGACTAGATCAGGGACTTATAAGTAGAAGTTAAAACCGCTTTTAAGAGAAAATAATTAGATAAGGCTCAGAATGTGAGAAAAGAAGCACTGGAGGACAAGTAGTCATACATAGTACAAGGAAATCAGAAAATGGAGTCTCTCAGTCAAATTAGCTTGCTTTGAGGAGTAGGTCAAAGAAAAAGTAAAAAGAAAAAAAATTAAAAGATCACATCAAATCCTGTAAAAGAAGAATAAACTCTAATTGCTCTTCTCAGAATTCATCCTTACTATTACCACTACCATTTCTTCTCCCTCCTCCTAGTTCTCCTTTTAGGAGGATTATCCCTGTTTTGTCCTTCCTGGGACCCCTTTCTCTATTCCTTTTTACCCCCTCTCTTTCCTGTAGGGCCTTTCTTTCAAAATGCTTTAAAAATCTCCTCTAAAATACTCTGAAGGTCAGCTGGTTATGGAAAGCCAGTGTCTCCCACTGGGCTACATTTACCTCAACACAAAGTAAACTCCAAATACAAAAACATGAACCCCAGAGACTTCCACAGACTTAAGCACGGGGACTCATTTTCAGGGGAAAAGGGTTAATGTGAAAGGAAATCGTTTTTAAAGTTAACAGACTATTACTGGGGCCCTTCTCTATGTATACATATATGTGTATGTATATATATATATATATATACATAATGTACCATACTCAAAGTATTGTATTTACAAGTTTTTTACTTTTAAAAAATCAATCCTTTAAAAAATTAGACATAATAAATCCTCAATCTAAAAAATCTAAATACTTTAAGCCTGAGCTCCTAGAATGTTTTTTAAAAGTAAATGGAATCAATTTTCTTCCCACTTCCTGATAATAGGATCACTTTATTTCAATAACTTACCAAATGAGCATCAATACTGTTTATAAAAGAATATTACTCTCTCTCTCTCTCTCTCTCTCTCTCTCTCTCTCTATCTATCTATAGATATATAAGTTTTAGAAGAGTGGAGACAGGAAACAGAATTGTGATTTCATTGATATAAAGAATTCCAGGCAAGGACACATCCTTTATCAATGCAGTTTGGTACCTTCTCTTCCATTTGTAGACTTTGAGAGTTGCCAAAAACACTGAAGAATTGAAATAACTCACCTAGGGTCACAAAGTCAGTATGTGTCCAAGAAAAAACATGAATCCATTTTTTTTTCTACTTTGAGAACAGCTCTCTGTGGTCAATATAATTTTTTTCTCTCTTAGAAAAAATATTTTAAATGTGTATATTACTTCACACATTTCAAGTTTCTATGGATCTTGAATTTAATTCTTCAGGCAATCCTATGAAGTAAGTATGACAGATTGAAAATATCATATTCTTTTGACTAGGGAATTCCTGAGTTTGGAGAATCCCCCTATTAATATATTTTTAACTGATTTATAACCATAGTTTTAATGCTAGAAAGAACTTCAAAGACCCCTTTGTTGTTGTTTTTTAATCATGTCTAGTTCTGTGACCCCTTTTCAGATTTTCTTGGCAAAGACAGAGACTAGAGTGGTTTGCTATTCCTTTCTTCCAGCTCTTTTTAAAGATGAGGAAACTGAGATAAACTGGGTTCTGTGACTTGCTCAAATTCACATAGCTATTAAGTGTCTGAGGCTAGATTTGAAGTGAGGAAAAGGAGAACTCCTGACTCTAGTTCTGGCACTCTATCCACTGTGACATATAACTGCCCTTCAAAGATTGTTTAGTCCAACCTATTCATTTTACTGAGGTCCTGAAAAATTAATATCTTGGGCAACTAGTTGGTACAGTGGATACAGTGCCAGGGCTGGAGTTTGTCAAATTCAGCCTGAGTCACTTACTGACTGAACAAGTCACTTAATCCTGTTTATCTCTATTTCCTCAACTGTAAAATGATCTGGAGAAAGAATGACAAATCAGTCCAGTATTTCTGCCAAGAAAACCCCAAATGGGGTCATCAAAAGTCAAACGCTACTAAAAAATGATAACTCCTTCTGGAATATTAATGGACTTGTCTGTAGTCACACAAGGAATAAGAGGCAAGATTTGAACTATACTTTGACTCAAGTTAGTGATCCTTGCACTGTCCCATGCTGTCTTATTAGATAAATGCTCACAGCTGTCTGAAACACATAGTAGTTGAGACTTACCCAATGTAACAAAAATAAGTACCAAAGGTGAGATTTAAACCGAACCATCCTGACCCATTCAGGAAGTCTCACTCTGCCAAACTGCATCTCAAAAAATAAAAGACATTAATCTTCTAATATTATGTTTACTACCCCCCAACTAGAACTGTATATTGATCCTAGTACTTTGTGAAAATAATGAGAAAGATATTACCATTGATAGAGATGATTGGACCTATGATTTCATTGACATAGAGACTTGTCAAACTTTCTCTGCAACTCACAGTCTTAAAAAATTACCTGAAGCATGAAGAAGGGGAATAATCTGACTAGGGTAACAACTATTATGTGATACAGAATGTATCAGAGGTAAGACTCAAACCAAAGTGTCCCTGTGTCTATGGTTGACTTTCTATCTACTGTATCAAGCAAACTAATTGTTGCTAGTGGTGGTGGTGGCAGTGGTGGTGGTGGTAGAGGAGCAATACTTCAAAGAGTCAGTGACTTCATCATCTCATCACACTGGTATTCATTAAAAGCCTACATGATCACAAGTGATGATAATAAAAGCAGTTCGAACTTTGGTTGTGCTTTAAAGTTCATATGTCTTGATGAATTTGATCTATTTTTGACTTCTTCTTTTGTTGAAATTGCCTAGCTTCAGCAAGCTTTCTAATGGGTGGCTCTTGAGAATAGTGACCTCTGTCCTTTTATTCCTTTTATTAATTGCCTCATCTTTATTCCTCAAAGCAGCAATGAAGACAACATCAAAGAAGACCAAGGTCAAGGTAGGAACCATGTCTGCTGAGCCCTTGTCCTGGATCTACTCCAACAGAGAGATACTTCAAGACAAACATTTGATTAGGAATAGATAACAGAATGTTGCCTCTGGGAAAAAGTGTTGTTTTTAATAAAAAAGTTTTCGGTTATTAAAATGCAAGACTAGGAAGATACACTAAGGGATGGATTTCTAAAAAGTATTCCGTTAAATAAAGATATCAAACATCAAATAACTCACCATCATTCAACAGCAAAAATGACAGGAAATAGACATTATTTTTATTGATAGGAAGGTAGTGTCCTTTCAAAATATCCGTGCTAACCCAGAATACATTGACATTGGAATGATTCTCCTGGCTAATCCAAAAGCAGCATTAATAATGGTAGAGTTTCTGTCATTCAAAGGCATAACAGCCAACAGGAAGAATAATGATTGTTTCTCTCTAACCATTTATTCTCTTCTGACCCATATTTCATCTAGTAAATTTACTAATGGATCATCATCTTCTGCTTAGGAGAAGATAATCTACCTATTGTGTTTCTCATTAAAGTAGTAAAAGAAGAAGAACCTACCTTGACAACATTCTAGTACATCCAGTTTAAACCTTATAGGGATAGATGGTATCTCTATTCTGTTACCTTTCTTTTGCAGGCTGTGGAGCAGAGATTTGGAAACATGCCTTTGGCTGACAGAAGATGGATATGTTTTTTGCAATACACATTCACCCAGAAAAGACCTATATCTTCAGTAAATGTGTGGATTTCTGCAGTTACATAATTATTTACTTATAAAATTAAAAGTTCGGACAAGATGATCCTAAACATCCCTTACATCTCTAAAATGCTTGGATTCTACAATTTAATACCATAATTGATAGTGACATCAGACCACATTATTCAGTTTGATCATGCTCTTTTTTTTCCACCAGAATTGGGCCCAAATAACTTTAGGCTGTATTAGAGAATCAAATCCACTTTCAAATATTTGAGTTTTTGAATGAATTAATGAAACGACAAATATTTGCCAACACTAAGAATATTTAAAAGAATGTGCCATAGATTTTGAAAGTGCTTTGAAGAGGAGCTCCAAAAATGTTTAGAATAATAATGATGATGATAAAATAATAATAATAATAATAATGTGCATAAACTATCAAGGTGACTACCTTGAAGAGGACAACAGTCATTTGGATGCATAAATTCTGATATATCTATTATAAATCAGTGTCATTACATTCATATCTCATATATACACCAAAATTATGAGGAAATTTCCTCTCAACAGCTACATAATCCAATAAAGTATATTGTGTAAAAAATTAAAATACTCATTTTATAGCTAAAGAAACTGACTCATTGAAGGTAGGATTCTTAATTGTGGCTACAATGGGCAGCTAGATGATAACAGTGGATAGAGCACTGGGCTTAGAGTCAGGAAGACTTATTTTCCTGAGTTCAAATCTGGTCTCAGACACTTAATAGCTGTGAGATGCTTGGTAAGTCACAAAACTATTTGCCTCCATTTTCTCATGTGTAAAGTGAGCAGGAGAAGGAAATGGAGAACTAATTGAGTATTTTTGCCAAGAAAACTCCAAATGGGATTACAAAAAGTTGAACATGACTACAACAGCAACTGTGGCCACATAGCTATCTAGTGCCATATCCAGGACTTAAACCCAAGTAACCATATCATATGCGTATGTGTGTGTATATATATATGTATATATATGCATATATATAATATCATATCATATCCAGATCCAGATCAATTCTATCCCTTGTTATGCTAAGATAGCATATTCCATCACACTAGAGTAACCTGAGATGATTAATAATAATAACTAGCAATAATATAGGGCTTTAAGGTTTGCAAAGTACATTACAAATATTATCTTATTTAATCCTCATGAAAATCTATGAAATAGGTGATATTATGGTCCCCATTTACATATGAGGAAACAGACATTAAATAACTTTCCCAAAGTCACATAGCTAGAAAATGTCTGAGGCAAGAATTGAACCCATTTCCTAATTTTGGGTCCAAGAGTCTCTCTATTGTGTCACTTTGCTGCCTCACAGAGCATCCATCTGGCCAGAAAAGAAGTAAAATTCAATGCTAATTATTGAAGTTTGAGGGTTTTGAAAGTTCTAATTTGAAAAGAAGTTTTGAAAGCTCTAATTACATCACAAAGATTATACTTTGTGACCAAACCGGATTTATACCAGGAATGGTTTAATGTAGGGAAAAATATCAGTGTAACTAATTATATTGATAACAAAAGTTTTAAAAATCATATTATTATATCAAAAGACTCAGGAAAAAGGTATTATTAAAATATAATTTTATTCCTATTAAAAATGCCAGAAAATATAGAGATGAATAGAGGTTTTCTAAAACTGACAAGAACTATCTACCCAAAATCTTAAACCTTCAGCAAATATTATATGTAATAGGGATTAGCTAGAAGCTTTCCCAATAAGACAAGGAGTGAAACAGGGAGGCCCATTATCACCAATATTATTTAACATAGTATTAGAAATTTTAGCAATAGCAATAGAGAGGAAAAAGAAATTGAAGGAATCAGAATGGGCAAAGAGGTAATCTCTATTTGCAGATGACATGACATTACATGATCCTAAAATTCAACTAAAATTAGTTGAAAATATCCATAATTTAATAAAGTAACAGGATATACAATAAACCCAAATAACCATCAACATTTTTATACATTATTAAAAACATCCTGCCAGAAGAGATGGAGATATTCTGTTTATAATAACCACAGATAGAATAAAATACCTAGAAATATATTTGCCAAAACTAATCCAGGAACTACATGAATATAATTATATAATATTTGGTACAAAAATAAAGTAGGATCTAAATAGCTGGAGTAATATTAATTGTTCATGGATAGGCAGAGTCAATGTAGTTGATAGAATTAAAATTACAATCCTCCCTAAACTAATCTCAATCAGTTCCATCTCAATCAAATTACCAAAAAAATTATCCTTCTGAGCTAGAAAAAAAATTCTTCTGGAAGAACAAAAGATCAAGACTATAAAAAGAATTAATGGAAAAGATGTGGAGGAGGACTAGCAGTACCAGATTTTAAACTGTATTTTAAAGCTGTAATGATAAAAACTATTTCATACTGACCAAGAAATAGAAATGCAGATCAGTGGAACAGATTATCCAAAAAAAATGATAGTGAAAGATTATAGTAACCTTGTATTTGACAAAAAGTATAGATCTCAGTTTTTAGGATAAGAAATCACTATTTGGTAAAAATTGCTGGGGCGACTAGAAAATAGTTTGACAGAAACTAGGCATACAACAATATTTTATATCATATACCCAGATAAGATCAAAATAGAAGACATCTAGACATAAAAGGAAATATCATAATCAAACTAGAAGAACAGGGAACACATTACCAATCAGATTTATAGACAGGAGAAGTATTTATAAGTAAACAAAAGATGGAGAGTATTGTGAAACATAAAACAGATGATTCTGAATACATCACATTGAAAAGGTTTAGTATAAATAAAAGAAATGTTACCTAGATTAAAAGGAAAGCAGAAACTTGAGGGAAATTTTTTTCATAAGACAGTGTCTCAAATAGAGGTCCCATATCTAAAATACATAGAGAACTTTGTCAAATTTATGGGAAGAAGAATCATTCTTCAATTGACAAATGGGGAAAAGATATTAATAGGCAGTTAAAAGATGAAGAAATCAAGTTTATTTATATAGGTACATGAAAAAAATGCTCTAAATCACTAGTGATTAGAGAAATGCAAATCAAAACAATACAAAAGTATCATCTCACACTTATCAGATAGGCTAAAATGACAAAAAGGCAAAATGACAAATGTTGGAAGGCATGTGGGAAAATGGGGACACTAATACACTTGATGGAACAGTGAATTGATACAACATTTTGGAGATCAATTTGGATTTAAACCCAGAAATTTATAAAACCATGCTTAACCTTAGACCCAGCCATGCCACTGCTGGTTCTATTTCTCAAGAAGAACAGGGGGAAAAGTAAAACAACCGATATGTTCCAAAACATGTATAGTAACTTTTTTTTTGGCTGGTGGCAAAGAACTACAAGTTGAGGGGAGGTCCATCCATTGGGGAATAGTTAAATGGGCTAGATCAATGTAGTACTATTGTGCTATTAGAACTGATGAATACATTAGTTTAAAAAAAAAAAACTTGTAAAGAACTTCAGTAGATAATGAAGAGTAAAATGAATAGGACCAAGAAAATATTATATACAGCTATAGATTTAATATTTGAATAATAAATGGTGAATAGTTATCTCTAGAGAATGACTTAAAAATGGAAACATAGAAGACATTATATAATATATATATACGTAATATGTATACACATATCTGCTTGCCTGTTCATGTTTCCTATCTTTTATGAGGGGAAGGAGGGACTAAGTTATCTAGAAATGAATTCTCTTGCTAAAAAAAAAAAAGCTGTCATTGACCCAAATATTTGCCCATACCTCATAATTGAATTGTTCTACTGTAAAGAGTATACTCACTTGATTTATTCCAAGGTCAGATTTCCAGCAGTTTCTAACATCTAGAAATAGTTTAGAATCCAGAAGTGAAGCAAAAAGGTCTCTCAACTATAAGGAGTTGCAATTGCAATACTGCAATGCAGTATTGAATATAAATGTCCTTATGGGTAGCTAGATGGTGATAAGGGTTCTAAGACTGGAGTCAGGAAGACTCATTTTCCTGAGTTCCAATCTGGTCTTAGAAACTTACTAGCTATGAGACCATGGGCATGTTGTTTAACCCTATTTGCTTCAGTTTCTTCATCTCTAAAATAAACTCGAGAAAGAAATGACAAATCATTCCAGTGTCTTTACAAAGAAAGCCGCAAATGGGGTCACAAAGAGTCAGATACAACTGGAAAAATGACTAAACAAGATCAAATAACATATCTCCCACAATATTCATGGAATTATCAAGCTCAAAAAGTCCCTGAGATCATCTTTTCCAACTGACTCAATTTACAGATGCTCCAAATGATACACAACAATTCAGTGACATACTCAGGATCACACATTTAGCTGATGTCAGCATTTGTAGTAGAATACTAAACTATTGTTCTTGGACCATTTCAAAATGCAACAGATTCATCTGCCTCTCTGAGTTATGCCCTGATTGTAAGGTACAATTGTTGGTGGGGGAAAAGAGACAAAGAAGTGGGAACTCCCAGAAGTAGATCTCCTTGAAAAGTGTTAAGAGTTTATTGGAAGGTATGAGATGGCTGAATCACAAACTAAAAAAACATTCTTTCAAAGGCCATTTAAAGGTAAACACTATCACACACACACACACACACATACACTATATATATATATATATATATATATATATATATATATCCCCTTGAAAACCTCACAATAAATATGATTGAGATTTGCGATGACTACCCTGAATAATTGAGAAAATGGGTAACTGATATTCAATGTACTTTATTCTCCTTTATATAAGGAAATTGGATAATAGATTATAAATAATTTTATATTTTAATATAATAAAATTAATCAGTTTATAAAGTCACAGCCAGGTGATACAGTGGATATTAGTACTAACCCTGGCATCAGGAAGACCTGAGATCAGATTTATTCTCAGATATGTACTAGCTGTGTAACCCTGAACAAATCACTTAATCCTGTTTGCCTTAGTTTCCTTATTTGTAAAATGAATTAGAGAAGGAAATGGTTAATCACTCTTTGCCAAATAAACTCCAAAGGGTATCATGAAGAGTTAGACACAACTAAAACAACTGAACAACAAAACAAATTTATTAAATTGATTATTTTGTTTTTATATAATAATTTTATATAATATATAATATTTATATAATATATAATAATTATATAATAATTTTATATAATAATTAAATGTATATTTTTCCAACCTTTAAGGTTATTTGTAAACTTTAAATATTAAGTTTTACATAGTAACTTAAAAATGTATCCTGCTTATGTTTTTATTTTCATTGATTCCTTGCTAAACATTTACCAGCACACTCCTGATTAAGCACCTGCTATGTACCTGGCACTGTGCCAAGTGAAAAAAGGGGAAACGATAGTCCCTGCTCACAAGAGGCTCACAGTCTAATGATGTAAACTATGTACAAACAAGATAGATGAAGGATAAACTAAAGGAAGTCAGAGAGCAAGCATTAGAATGAAGGGATTTGGGAAAAGTTTATTGTAGAAGATGGGTTTTTAGGTGGAATTTGAAGGAAGGCAGTATGTGGGCATGAAGAGAGAAAGCTTTATAATTGTGGAGTAAAGTCAATGAAAATGCCCAGATTCAAGAGATAGACTATCTTGTGGGAAGAACAAGAAGTAGGTCTGGATCACTGAATAGTAGATTATGTAATGAGGTATAATGTGTAAAACGATTCCTTGCATATGCAATAGTATAACCTCTAGGGATGGCCATATAATCCTAGAAATATTGGGAATTATAAGTATTTCCTGGTTGTAAAAAGGAATTAGGTAGCTCAGATTAAAAGGGTTTAACTGTGGATAATGGAGCAAAATTAAAGAAAATGAAAATCTGATTAATCTCTCACCAGAGGTTAGAAAAGACCAATGATTTGAGATAGTAACAACATTATTTCAAAATAGGAAGATTGCTTAATGTGAGCTGTCTACAATGCCACCAGAGGATTTCCAAGCTAAAATAAGAACAGAACATTTCTTAGTTATCATTGGAGCATTTGGAAGAGGTCAACAAATGAAAAAGAGGGAAAGATGTTATAGCCTGGAAGTTTCAGCACTAGTCCTTGCATTTGTATCTCTGATATGGAGTAAGTATCGGCAAAAAATGGAGCATTCAGAGGGAAAAAGACAAATAGGACAGTAATGATCATGATTCACATTTCTTTAGCTTTTAATACTGTCTCCCTCTCTCTCTCTGTCTCTCTCTGTCTCTCTCTCTCTGTCTCTCTCTGTCTCTCTCTCTCTCTCTCTCTCTCTCTCTCTCTCTCTCTCTCACACACACACACACACACACACACACACAGAGTACACTGAGGTACCTGTTGAAGCTTTTTAATCTGAACCTGTGAACTGTGCTGATGTAGGTAAAAGTAGTGGGGGAATTCTCCATAACCAAGCTGTTAAGCCATGGTTTTTCAATATGTGGTTTTAGAAACTTGTCAAGGGCCACTGAAAGGTTGAAATTCTTGCCCAGAATCACACAGAGAGTTCATGGAACTTGAAAATAGATCTTTCCAGACTTTCTAACCAATTTTCCATCAACTATTGCACTTTGACTCTCAGTGCAAGTATTGGTATTCCAAGTTTACCGAAGATGAAACTGAAATTTTGAGGGACAAATGATTTGCCTACGGTTATCATTTGTAATTCTCTGAAATGAATATCAAATCTATGTGTCTCCTGATAAGACTAGCTCTTGTCCAGATATGCTATTGTACTTCTCAAAAGAATATTTAGGGGGCAGTTAGGTAGTTCAGTGGATTTGAGACACAGTTGTAGAGACAGGAGGACTTGGGTTTAAATTAGATTTCAGATATTTCCTATGTGTTTCACCCTGGGCAGGTCACTTAACCCACATGGCCTAGCCCTTAAGGCTCTTCTGCTTTAGAACAAATAGATAGTATTGATTCTAAGATGGAAGGTAAGAGAGAAAGAAAAGAAGGAAGGAAGGAAGAAAGGAAGGAAGGAAGGAAGGAAGGAAGGAAGGAAGGAAGGAAGGAAGGAAGGAAGGAAGGAAGGAAGGAAGGAAGGAAGGAAGGAAGGAAGGAAGGAAGGAAGGAAGGAAGGAAGGAAGGAAGGAAGGAAGGAAGGAAGGAAGGAAGGAAGGAAGGAAGGAAGGAAAGAAAGAAAGAAAGAAAGAAAGAAAGAAAGAAAGAAAGAAAGAAAGAAAGAAAGAAAGAAAGAAAGAAAGAAAGAAAGAAAGAAAGAAAGAAAGAAAGAAAGAAAATTTGAAGGACTTGTGTGGTAGTTGATTATTGAGGGGCTATTTTTGTATGTATATTTATATATTTTAGCCTGCTCTCCTGATACATGAATTGTGGCTAAGAAGCAAAACTGTTCTTAAATGTTAATCATCATAAATAATTAAAATGATAATATCACCTTATATTTGTATACTGTTTTAATGATTCTTTACATATCTTGTCTCTTTTGATGCTCACAACCACTAACTGAACATGTACACTGAACATGTATTATAGCTTTCTTTTTAAGACAATGCACCCAAGATTAGGAAAAGCTAAACAAAAGCAATTGTTTGTTATTCATTATGGAAAAGTTCAGGGGCCCAGACTTGCGATTTCACTGTAGAAGGAATTCTTGGATGAGGAAATTCCTTCTACCAATACAGGTTGCCACATTTTGGGCAGCTTTCAGACCTAAAGAATTGCTCAGAGTAGTCATCTCCAAACTTTTAAAATTATAACCTGTAATCAGTAAGATAATAATAATGATAATAATTAATAAGTTTTTGTTCAAATGTGTCTAATTCAGTGTGAATTATTTATATTATGATACTAATATAATTACAAAACAATAAAAAAATGTCTAAAGGATGTGATAAAGCTGATGAAATATTTCATGCTAGAGTCAATAGGAAAGTGACGTGTCCAGGATCATGGAGCAAGTATGAGTGAAATGCTATACAGGAGCTCAGGTCTTCCTGGCTTTGAGGTCAGCTACCACTGGATCAGCAGACTGTTATCAAATATGACAGTTTGAATTGGCAATATAATATTGACTGAATGTAAATCTAGCATAAGAAATTACCTATTAAAGCACATTTTGGGGGCTGAAGTGGTTTAATTTCTACCAATGTAAAAAAAATACTCCAAATGATAGCATCTTAAAGGCAATTCAATATAAATTTATCAAACCTTTATTAAGTGCCTACTAAGGAATTCAATGTGCTCATCCCTTGGGTTACAAAGATAACAATAACCTGAACCTTATCCTAAAGAACTTTATCATGTAACAAAATGCATTGATATAAAGAATGCATTATATCATTTGATATAGTTATACATTATAATTATCTCTACTCAAATAACTAGTATGAGGAAGAAAATAACTGAATGCTTAGGAGAAGGCAAGACAAATGGCAAGAAAGACAAGGAATCAAAAATTACTTCTGTTGGCATAGAGGAAGGAAGTATTCATTTGGGAGATGGTATCTGAGCTGGATCTTAAAAGAAGGGAAGAAATTCAAAAGGTAGGAATGTGGGGAGGGAGATGAATTCTATACAAGGCACAGAAGATGAAATGCACATAGTCAACAAACAATAAAGGGAGAATAAGATTGGGTATAGTAGTCCTATTTGGCTTAAGTATATATATTATAGTAAATAAAAGGGACTTATGTGAAATAAGGTTAAATAGATATATAGATGATAGCTAGCTAGCTAGGTGATAAATGACAGATATGGATAGGTGGATGGATGGATGGATGGATGGATAGATAGATAGATAGACATATAGATAGATAGATGGAGAGATGGATGGATATAAAGAGATAGGTGGAGACAGATAAATGTATAAAGAGATGGATGGACAAAGAGACACAGACAGATTGATAGAGAGAGAGAGATAGTGAGAGACAGACAGACAGACAGATAGATAGATAGATAGATAGATAGATAGATAGATAGATAGAAAGAGAGAGAGAGAGAGATAAATGTAGAAACTTCCATTTTTATCTATGAAACTTCAGCACCTAGAATAGTATCTGGTACATATATGGGTTATAGTGTGGGGAACTGAGGTAGATATAAAGATAATTAGGGCACAATCCTTTCCCCAAGGATCATAAAGACCACTGAGTTAAATAAGATAGGTGCATGAATAACTATAAGACAAAATAGAACATAAATACATAAGGATGTGAGGGGCAGTGAGAGTTCATATGAAAGTGAGATTATCTCTTGCTTGAGCATCAAAGAATGTTTCATCAAGGAAGTAGAATTTGAAGTATATAACTCTCAAAATATAACACATACCTCCCTCCACTGTGGTAGAAATTGCCATAATAATTTGCATTTTTACAAGACATCACACAATACCACAAAATAATGCCATAGAAGCATAACTTTAACTGAAACACATTTTGTATTTCATCTTTATGTTAAAACTCTTAGATCAGTGCTTACAAATGCATTGTTTCTCTGACATAGTGTTCCTGCACCTTGGCCTCCAACAAGGCAAAACCCAATTAAATCACTCTGAAAAACAGCACTTTTCTTGAAGAATCAATTGCTTAACTATTGTGAGGGTAAACTCTAACAAAGTATTATGTTCTTAGGATAATAACTCCTGACTGGGGAAAAATCCAGGTTGTTATTCATTAATTCATTTATTCATTCAACAGATTAAAATTAATTCAACAAATATTTACTAAGTTCATATTCTATGTCAGGTATTTGTCAGGTGCTAGTCATTCCAGAGTGTGGAAGAAAGGAGCATAAAAATGAGAACTATCCTGTTATGATAGATTTCTGTCATGTAGAAGAGACAAATACACAAATAATACTCCAAATTCTAAGTCCAGCACTATATTGCTTTTAATATGCTGCTTCAGTATATAGCAAATTAAGAATATCAGGGAGGAAATTTCAAAAGAACTCAAAAAGAATTTAAAAATCAAATAAGACAGGTTGAAAAAATGGGAAAAGAAAAACAACAACTTTAAAAGCAAAATACATCAGCTGGAAACAGAGTCACATGATTTAATATGAGAATATAATGTCTTAAAAGCCAGAATTGACCAACAGGAAAATTAGGCAAAAAGTTAAGTGATTAAAAGAATGATTTGAAAAGAAGAATGGACCAAAAGGAAAAGGAGAATCAGATCGTGGAAGCAATTCAGTCTTTATAAATTAGAATTAGGTAATTAGAAGCTAATGACTTCATGAGACATCAAGAAATAATAAAACCAAATCAAAAGAATGAAAAAATAGGAGAAAATATGAAATACTGTATTACCCCCTCCCAAAAAATAATAATAACTGACCTGGAAAATGGATTCAGGAAAGACAAATTAAGAATTATTGGACTATCCAAAAGGCATGGGGAAAAAAAAAGTCTAGACCATACTACAGGAAATTATCCAAGAAAACTGCCCTGATATCCTTGAATAAGAGGGTAAAATAGAGATTGAAAGAATCCACAGATCACCCCCTACATTAAATCCCCAAATGAAAACTCCCAGGAATGGAAAGATGATATCTATAACTATTAAAAGTTATTATCATTAAGGGGCAGCTGGGTAGCTCAGTGAATTGAGAGCCAGGCCTAGAGACGGGAGGTCCTAGGTTCAAATCTGGCCTCAGACACTTCCCAGCTGTGTGACCCTGGGCAAGTCACTTAACCCCCATTGCCTAGCCCTTATCACTCTTCTGCCTTGGAGCCAATACACAGTATTGACTCTAAGATGGAAGGTAAGGGTTTAAAAAAAGTTATTATCATTATCATAGTAGTTAGAAGAAATATACATAAAAGAAGTGTAGTAAGCTCTTTAGGATATGTCAAAAAATAAAACTAGGGATACAAAAGCATAATACTAAGAGAGACGGGAAAAGAAAAGTAAAATTGGGTAAAGTATATAACATAAAGAAGCTGAAGGCAGGGGGGGAGGGGGAAGAGAAGACTAATACAATGGAAGGGAGGAAGATGTAAGTGACAAGTAATACTTAAACTTTACTCTCATTGCAATTGCCTGAGAGAGAAAAGAATAGCCAGCTTCAGTGGGGGTACAGAATTGTATCTTACCCTATAGAGAAGTAGAAGGGAAAAAGAAATGGGGCAGTGGAGAGGGGGGTAATACAAGGGAGGTAGTAAAGGGAGTTACATAAGGGAAGGGAAAGACTAAAAGCAAAATGCTGGAAGAGAGGGAAAGAGTGAAAGGAGAAAGGTCAGGATTAAAAAAGGAAGTCAAATTGGGGGAATACAAAGGTGGTAATCATAACTATGAATATGAATAGGATGAATTCACTCATAAAATGGAAATGGAGAGCAGGATGGATTGAAAAACAGAATCCTACCATATATTGTTTATAAGAAACACACTAGAGACAGGTAATAACATAGAGGGTAAATGCTAGAGGAGAATCTATTGGACTGCAATTGAGACAAAGAAGGCAGGAATAGCAATCATGATCTCAGAAAAAGTTAAAGCAAAAATAGATTTGATTAAAGGAGACAAGGAAGGAAATTACATCTTGATAAAAGGTAGTATAAATGATGAAGAAATATCAGTACTCAACATATATGCACTAAATGGTATACATCCATATTTTTAAAGGAGAATCTAA